>NW_025110014.1:962055-1072290 GCF_011392965.1 Frieseomelitta varia | reverse complement strand
TAAGTATTGAAGCAATTCACAGAAATGTTTGAAAATGTTTGAATAGAAAAATCAAACGAACGTTATCGAAAGTTAAATGGCGTTGGCTTCACAAAGTTGAGCTGAATTAACGATTTGAACGTTTGAGAAAACTTAGAGACTAATAATTATACATACAGATCTATGAAAATTTATTTCCCAAATAAAAACACATTAGAACTTTCGAGTTCAATTAAATAGATAAGAGTGATGAAACAAGTCATCGATTTGTTTTGCAAAGCAATAGGATTATTGCTCGCGGCGCAATAAAACGAGAAATTATGCGCTACTTACGCCTCGCAGTATGGCTGTTTGTTGAAACCCTTGTACGTCCGCATGTTCAGGATCATGCCACAGCCCTGACACTTGAAGCACTGTTTGTGCCATATCTGCAACAATTGTATTTCACGATTAATGGTATTTCGCGACGAACGAACGCGTTTAGAACAATAATAACACATTTGACAAATCTACAAACTCGTCAATTTGCAAATCGTTGACTCAGGCAAAATCGTCAAGTATGAATAAACAGAGTTAAAGGACAAAGTGAATCAGCCAATCGACAACACCGAGAACAACTCTCGTCGTCAGCTACTAAAACCAACAGTTTCGCCTGCCATATATTTTCACCCACGTGCAGAGAAAAAAAAGAAACATCGATCGTAGGTTCGGGGGAACTTTCGGGGGAAACAAAGGGCGCTTAATCATGGCAATGCCTTTGTTTCATTGTTACTCATCTAGGTAGCATCTAACGATAAGCACGCAGCCTCTCTCGACATTGTCTTCTCTCGCGTGAGAATTGACAATAAACACGCACTCTGACCCAACTATCCATTTCCTAATGATAAAGATAAATACCCATAATAGCACCCTTCGATAAGATCGTTGGCCGTTCGACGCAGTGAAAAGCGCGTTATCACTTCTCCGCCGATCTCGGGTACCGATCGATTCGAGAAGAGATAGCCTCGAAGAACTCTTGCTAAATATTTTCGACGTTGAGTCGCAGAAACAAAACACGGTATCAAAATTTTTGTTTTTCTTTTTTGCAAAACACTGGAACGACAGACAGTGGACTTTTAAGATTACGAATGACTCGCGAATCGGTATTCATTTCAAAGTGTATTTATCTTGCTCTATGGGAAAATTGTGCATTTACGTGTTCTTTAACCACTTGCGCTGGGCAACTGACTGCGGACCATAACGAGTGACCGAACCGTATACAACAATTCGTCGCTTTCTTTTTGAACTCGTCGGTATGACATCACCGGGTAGAAATTATTCAGAAGCAACAACAAATTTATTATTTGTTTTGCCCGAGTTATACTCAAATATACTTAGAACTGAGTTAACTACTTAAAATTTTGTTGGACAAAAAGTTTGTCATCCCAGCGTAAGAGGTTAAAAGCTATACTTGAATACCCGAAAATAAAAAACAAAACAATTTGGGAAAATAACTTGGCAGTTAAAATCGCAGAACTACGAAATTTCTACAGCAGCATGTAGTAGAAATAATAATATCGACTCCATCGATTCAAAGAGATGAACTCGAGTTGAAAGGCGTTCTGCTTTAGGAGTCGATCCATCGATCGAGCGTTTCTCACAGCTGACCCGGAGATAACCGAAGGCCGTCATAGTTGCCGGTCGATAATTGGCAAGGTTGTCGGTGATGTCAGATGTCGAATAAGGTCGCGAATCTTGGAGGAGAACGACCATCGCGGGAAGGCCTGCACCCGGAAAGAGAGAAATGACTCACGAGCATGTGAGTCAACTGTGATCGCGGTCGACAAAGGCTTGTAATTGTTCCTCGTGGTGGAACCGCCTTGTCTCTCGCGGAACGCTTTTTATTCTCCTGTCGTTTCACTGTTTTTCGGATAAACGCTCACGTAATCGCGTGGGCAAGGACAGCCGTCGTTTGCAACAATCTAACGATCTCCACAAAAAAAAAAAAAAAAAAGAAAAAAGCGTAGAAACGTCACAAAAGAATCGGAGAAACTCGTGAGAGTTTGCCTTATCATATTCTTCGCGCGTGACCTTCCAAAGAGGCCGAGGAACGAAGAAGAATAAGAGGGGGGAAAAAAGGACAAAGAACGACCAAGTTGGAGCCGCGACGAGCCGATTGCTCGTGCAATCCGGTCACGTTTCGATTTCTAGACGATGCAGGTCGTCAGTGTCACTCCACGGAGTGCGGTACACCCGGCGGAATGCATCGTCGAACGAACGAACGCAACGGTACCTTATTTGTATCGTGCAGGCAATGTTAATCGCGTCGCGCAACAAAATGCCGTGTAGCAGCAACGCCGCGCTGGATCGTGCTCTACAGCAATGGGAACGTTAGAAGTACTAAACGTGCCGGGTTTAGAGCACGTGACGCTGTACCCTGCATCTCGTTGCTTCAATTTAGTTGCAATTAGTTGGCCGCGATTAGCGGTAATTGCTCGCGGTCCCGCTTTCCAATCCGGCCGATGAACAGTTAGTTTCTCGATCGAGCGGGGAAAAACGCTTCTCATTCGAGATTCGTCAACGTGACTCGTACAAACGCCTTCAAACGGCATTGTCGAAGGTGACCAAGGTTGAGAGGACAGATTTGAAGTGAGGAGAAACGAAAAATTGACGGATCGACGCGATAACGTAATTGGTATTTTAACCACTTGCGCTGGCAACTGATTGCGGACCATAAGGAGTGACCAAACCGTATAAAATAATTCGTCACTTTTTTATTTTTGATCTCGTCGGTACGATATCACCGGATAGAAATTATTGAGAAGTAAGAAATTTATTATTTGTTTTACCTGGGTTATAATTAAATATACTTAAAACTAAGAAAATATTGCAATTTTTGGGACAAAAGTTCTCGACGTGCGTGCAAGAGGTTAACCACTTGCGCTGGCAACTAATTGCGGACCATAACGAGTGACCAAACCATATAAAATAATTCGTTGCTCTCTTTTTGAACTCGTCGGTACGATATTACTGGATAGAAATTATTGAGAAGTAAGAAATTTATTATTTGTTTTGTCTGGGTTATAATTAAATATACTTAAAACTAAGAAATATTGCAATTTTGAAACAAAATTCTCGACGTGCGTGCAAGAGGTTAACCACTTGCGCTGGCAACTAATTGCGGACAATAACGAGTGACCAAACCGTATAAAATAATTCGTCGCTTTTATTTTTGAACTCGTCGGTACGATATCACCGGATAGAAATTATTGAGAAGTAAGAAATTTATTATTTGTTTTGTCTGGGTTATAATTAAATATACTTAAAACTGAGAAAATATTGCAATTTTTGGGACAAAAGTTCTCGACGTGCATAGCACGTCATTAACTCGGCTCCAATGAGTTTAAAAAAATGACGTTGTTATCTGAAGGCATTGTTAATCGCAAGGTATCAGTTCTCTTGCTATAACAAGGCAAGTTGGAGATAAATCAGTCATTTTGGTAGAAAATTAAATTTGGTTGCAAATTACCCTGACTGTTTCACCCGTTGTTTCAAACATTGTGAAAATCGGTACCATCGCCGACTGTAACTCGCTTGGACAATTGAAGCAAAGTTCCACTTTCCTCGTGTTTGAATCGTGAAGCATCCCGCCAAAACGAGGACTCGCGATTGCGTACACGCATCCAAAACGATCTCACGAGTAGCGGCTGAACACGATTACTCAATTACGGTTGCGACCGGATTATACAGCCGATATTCACGAACGTAAAATCCACGAACGATGCGCACTTTCACTCGTTTTTGGAATGTTTTTCGATGCAACGGCCGATTCCCCCCTATCGTTTCGCAACATGTTTCACCGTAACGCCGTAAACGTTGTCCAAGATCAAATATGGTCATCCGGTGTTACAATGTTGCATACGATCGCCTCAATTAATCCTGCAGGAAACCGTATCTACGGTTTAATTGCAACCGAGCTGCGGATATTTATGCGATGATTGGTGTTTTTTTTTTTTTTTTTATTTTGGTAGATGAAAAAGGAATCTGTTTTGCACTAAACTGCCCATAGCGGAAACTTGTTTCCGCTATTAAACACGATAACAAGTACAAACTTTCAAAATTTTACATATTTTCACGCAATGTGCGCTTAAATTTCTAGTTACAACTAACAGTTTGTACAATAGTTCGTACTTTCTTGTACAAAATTGTGTCTCGTGTATTATGAAATTAATCACAATAAAAAAAAAAGCGAGAGAGAGAGAGAATGAACAGAACGAGCAGAATTTTACGAACACGATTTTAGAGTCGCTCGCGAATCGAATCGACTCGGATGTTTCACACACTTTGTGCGTTGGAAATTTCAAACAAATGCATCAGAAAATTCGCCGAAACTCGAAAGGGAATTTCGTGCGTGATCGTTTTCGGCGTGTTACGCAACTGGCAAGGAACAAAGGCAAAGGAGGAGGACGGCGAACAATCGGTCGCGTAATCGTGCACGTTGAATAATCAACGATGGTTTGTTCCGTTTCCTGGGTCGCGAAGAAAGCCACGGCGTGCGAAATTAGATCGACCGGATAGTAAACGGGCAATCGTATCGCGGAATGGAATGGAATGGAATCGAATCGAATCGAATCGAATCGAATCGAATCGCGTCGCATCGTGTCGTGTCGTGTCGTATCGCGCGACGTCCCCGAAAGTGAAAGTTGCCGCGGCCGAATCGCTTCTCCGCGGGACAATGACAGCCAAATGATTCCGCACGACCTTTTCTAACCTGCTAAATATCAAACGCGTTGCATATATTCTCCACGGCGATGCGAGCGTGCAACTATCTTATCTCGTCGCGCTCGCTCGTTCGAACGAAATTTTATTCCGCTGTTCGCGCTCGCTGGTTAGCATTTCTCTTAAGTTTCAAGATTAGGAAAAACACTTGTACGAGGGAACGAGGTGTCCGATTATCGATTTCGATGGAACTTCGCATAAACGTAGTCTCTCGAAAAAATGTTTCGACACGCATTTCCTTTTATCGAGATGTGAATAAATAATGAATTTCTTTTGTAACGCAAAAATCAGGCTCCCAATTTATCCGCAATCTGTGTTTGAATGTATAGCTTTCATAAATGTATTAACATTTACTTGGAAATATAAAAAAAAAAATACGGTTTTTTTAAATATATTTTCTCGCAAAGCGGTATACACTTATTAAGTCTCATCAAGAAACAATAATTTCATCAATTAACGCAAAAACTGTGTCTTCTAATTCTCGAGACATTTGACAAAATATGATCTGCAACCCCAACTTTGAAGGTATTATAGTTTTCACATCCCCTTCGACATCGACGATTATTGATAAGAAAGAAAGATGCGGGTCAAAAATATTTTTTCGAAAACTACATTTATGCCAAATTTCATCAAAATCAGTGATATTCACTGACACTTCAATATGTTCCCATCAAAAGATAATACTTTGTAAAAGCATAACTGCGTATATCTAAGGATACTTCAACCTCATACTTGACTCACTTCGCATCGCTCATAAGTGGCAAGGATGTTGATCCGCGTGGAATAAAAATGTTGAAAGTAGAAACTGGCTAGTTGGATAGTTTTTTTTACCTCTCTCTCTCTCTCTATTTCTCTCTCTCTCTCTCTATTTCTCTCCGCGGAGGAAACAGTTTGCGGTTTCGGATTTATAGAAACACGAACGGGGACGCAGGTTTGCGGTGATAAATTAGTGTGTTACGGCACGTCACGAGAGAAGTTGAAATGCAACGAAGAGATTCCCCGACATTTTTCTCCCGTTCTCTTTTTTTTTTCCTTTTCTTTCTCCCCTACAAGAGGCGTCTCTAGTAGATGTTACACCGGCGCACGCGGAATAATTATTCGCGTTTTCGCAACAGCCGGTGGGAAACGGCCGGATGCCGTGTCGCATCACTGGCATAACATGGATTTCTAACGGCTGAAACCGAGCACGCAGGAAAGTAAAAGGTTCATTCTTCTAAAATTCACATCGTGGATCCCATGGCCTCGGATCGAGCACGAGTTCGTACCGTATCCAGCGGAAATAAATTCCACGAAATTTGGAGGGAACGTAATTTTTCAACGATTACGTGGCATGTAATTTCTACGGAACAATGAAATGTTTAATTACTTTGAACTAATTCAAATAACGGAGCATAATTGTTTTGTTCGATTTACGATGCTTTGACGATTCTTGCTCAGCGAGATCTTTCGATTAGTTTCGAAATGAAGGGGATCTCGGATATTCCTCGGGAGACGACGAAAGATATTCTCGGTGAAGTGGCGCGAAAGCGCCATCCAGGCAAATACTTGTGGTTCGATTCTGAAGCGGAGCGCAAACGTTCGTTTGCTCTCGGCTCGAATCGGCTCGTATGATATTTTTGAGGCGATGTAGGCGCAACAGGTTGGGAATGACTCCCACCTGTTGCAATCGTGTGCCAGGCCCACGCAACCGAGTAGCCTCAATCTGGAATTCGATTCACAATTTCACTCGGCTGCGTTACTCCCGAGGATCGCGCAGCACGTTTCCGATACGCCGATACGAAAGATCGTTCGCATTTTCATGTTCTGGTTATAACGAGCATCGAAGTAAAAGCGAGTTTCATTCGACTTTCATTTCAATTTTCAACTGTTGCCGCTACTTACGCTACTGAACGTCTGGCAATGAGGAAAATGAGAAATGCCGGGATGGGTCGAAAATTTCTTCCTATTTTTTTCTTTTTTTTTTTTCAACAGAACATCAAAATGTAGGAGAAAAGTAATTTTTATTAATTTTAAATTAAATTCAACTTCAACTCAGACATTATTATTTTCATTACGTTTTAAAATAATTTTTGTAAATATACAACAACAACAAAACTACGAATTTATTTTAGCAGAAACTTTAGTCGAATTTCTGACCCTATATGAAAAGCTCGAAGATTGAAAGTCCGAGAAACTGAAAATTCCTTACGCTGGAAATTTGAAAATTTGAAAGACCAAAGACTTGAAAATTTCTCCGAAAATTCGAGTGCTAAGGCTTCAAAACGATGGGAGCAATCTTAATTTAATCGTAACGCGTGCTTTCGAAAAGAGAGCGGAAAGAAAACAGAGAGGAAAATCAACAATACAGAGGCCGGTAGAAGAGGTTCTCCGATTAATGGGACGTGGATTAATTGCCTGTGCACCAGGATGCGTACGTCTGGGACCCACGCACATGCGGGTCGTATAAATTGAAACAAGACACTGTACGAATCCGGCGCTGCACCATAACCACGTCGATATGTGCGACCGTGTAACGCGCAAAAATAGAACAAACACTTGTGAACACGCTTCAAGCCCAGTGAAAGTATCCACTGCAACGAGAGAAGAAAAAAAAAAAAAAAAGAATTCATACAACGTACGCGTGGAGTAAAGAACCATCTATCGATCGTCGACTAAAAATATCCGATTATAAACGAGATCGGTCGAATGCTTTGCCACTACGAATCTGTAACAAGAAACCATCGATTTTTCCACTCTGCTTTCTACGCTTCCGTTCGCGTTTTTCTTTCGTTTTAAATCAGAATACGCAGTCTAACGTTGCACATATTTATACATCTATAGATCTATACGCGAACTCACTAATAAGCAATATGAAATTCTCTACAGATACAGACATACGTGTGTGTTTGCGCATCGACGGTACACGCCCTGTCCTCACCGAATGAACGCTTTCATTTCTCCTCCCCTAGTCGCGTGGCGCGAGTTTCAAATTCAACGGGAAAGAGTAGAATCGTTAAAAAAAAAAAAAAAACGTGCTTCGTTGCCAATTTTTTTTTTTTTTTTTTTTTTTTCTNTTTCACCTGTCAGACTCACGGTTCTCTTTAAATAGTTCACTTTAGCCTGCTAGTTGCCTCTTTAATTTTTTTTTTTTTTTTTTTTTTTTCTCCATGTCAAATAAACCAAAATCTGTCGAAAAAGAAAAAAAGAAGGAAAATCGTTTCGTCGTATTCCCATAATAAAGTAGCTCAAAGCTCCTAATTCAACGATCGTTTCGGATCACTCCATTACGAAAAGACAAGGTTCGTTTAGACGTAATTGAAAATTTCTGCCGATTAGAGGAACGCGGCACCCGTTAATTGTCCTTCGTGCGCTTTAACTCGTCTCCGTCGACTGCGCAACGATCTCTCGCTGCTCGCTTTGATCCGCGCGCGCCTTGTCCTCCGGCGCTCGAGGTTTCTTCACGGCCGTAGACCGCTGGATAAAGACGAGAAAGGGAACGAAGATGCGGGAGAACGGTATAAGAGAGAAAGAGACGGAGAGGGAAATGCTTCTATACGCGCCATTCACAAGCGGCGATCCAGGCTGCGAGAATAACGAGAAGGCGAAATACGTATGCGCGAGGAAAAAAAAAAATTAGCGAACGCGGTTGTAACGGACTATAATCTTACAGAGAAATAATTATTCGCGGGTAGATCCGATTCTAGTGGTTCGCCTTCGTTCATCCGGACTCGAACGAGATCATTCTCACCGATCGAACGTTAACTCGTTAAGCGTTTCTCCATCTTCTTTGACAATTTTTTCAACTTTCAAGCCGCGCGCAGTTCAAATGTTAAAGGAAACAAATCTAATAATGTTAAAGCGGGACACAGACTCTGCACTCTAAATTTGACCCCTTTGCAGATCACATTCACCTTCTTGCGAATTAAATTCACCCTTTTCGCAGATGAAATTCATTCATTTTGCAAATTAAATTCATCTTGTGGGTGACTCGAAAGTTGAAGTAATACACTTTGTTATTTCATATTCACCATACTCCCCAATGATGAATCTCTCTATTGAAGTTTTTTCAAAAATTCTGTGCAAGAAATATTTTGGCTGATCCTTCAAACCATGAACGTTTGATGGATGTTATTAATCATTCTGTAGCGTAGCAACTATCTTTCCTACAAATTGTCATAATTATTATACGAATGTGTATATAAATAGTATAATAAATATATAAATACTTTTAATGTTAAATAAGTATTTCGTGTCAATTTTATGTCATTTCATGTTATTTTCTGTTCAAGTTTTATTACATCGAACTTTATTTTTATTGCAATGGCTTAAGAAAACTTGCAAAAGCGTGAATTTTATTTACAAAAATGTGAATATGATATGCAAAAGGGTTAATGTGTAATTCAAAGTACTGTAATAAATCAATTCGCTTTGCTCACAAAAATGTTTATGGCTCGCACTTTGCAACTTCTTGCAACTGATTGCGGACCATAACGAGTGACCAAACCGTGTACAATAATTCGTCCCTTTCTTTTTGAACTCGTCGGTATACCACTGGATAGAAATTATTCAGAAGCAATAAATTTATTATTTGTTTTGCCTGGGTTGTGCTTAAATATACTTAAAACTGAGAAAATATTGCAATTTTGGGACAAAAAAATTCTCGACGTGCGTGACACATTATTCCAGTGCAAGAAGTTAAGGTCGTAAACTTGGCCTGCAATAGGTTTCAGCACTCCTACCGTAACAAATTCAAGTAATGAAGTTAACAAAAAAAATTAAACAGACTCTATGACAAAAAAAAAAAACAAAATTAACGACTCATAAAGATTTAATAAAATTGAAAATCCTCAGAAGGATTGGAGGGAAGGGTGAGAGATCTAGTTGTGGCCCATAGAAGGCACCAAAAGAAGTACACGAACCTAGAGGAGAGTAAGGCGAAAGACGTACGAAAAAAGTTTTTTAGAAAACCAATGTGAATGTATCGCGCGTTTCGATACGTCTAAATTTAGGTGGTCGAGCCTCTACTCCGACCTCCGGTTCGTTTTCCGGCGCAGAGTGCCGCCTACGCGATTTAAGCCTCGTTAACACGGTCCCGCGCACGCAAGTTAAACAAATCGTAGCTGCTGCAAGTACATACGTGTTTCTAATACGTTTGTAATCTCGTCGGGGACCGACGGGAAATCGCGATATGCTCAGCTATTTCACAAATTTAATTTGCAAACTAGTCGGAAGATACTGGCAATGAACACGTGCAACGAAATCAACTGTACCTGACTGCGATTCACGCAAAATTGTTAGCTATCGCGTCGATAGTGTAACGAACACGGGACGTGCAGTTTTCTATGGAACGTCGTGTGCACTGAACGAATTTCCGTAGAAATGACACGTGGCTGTATTAAACGACACAAGCTTTGTTACAAATTGATCGCACGATCCCCGAGGAGCCTTCGTCTTTGCACACCGTGCTCTGAAAATCGTGATCTGTGAATTGGAGGATCATTTTCGAAGGAAACGTATTTAAAGATTGAACAGTACACGCTAGGAGTGTGCGGCTACCCGAAATTTCGGGTTCGGGTCGGGCTTACACAAAGTCGGGCAGGTAACCCCATGATTTTGGGTAGCCCGACGATCGAGTTGGAAAAAGTTCAAGGGGGATAGGATCAGAGGTAGGCGTTATTCGAATAACATTTCGAATAAATTCTTCGAATAAAATTTCGAATAAATTATTCGATATTTACGAATAACGATTTTATTCGAACAAAGCTTATTCGAACACATAGTTATTCGAATTGGGCATTATTCGATATATTATTTTGACCCTGAATTCGTTTTTTTCCTCCCAAGACACTTTCATCATGTGACAAATGAAAAAATGTTCTCTTTTTTCAAATAGGAATTGTAAAATTTTACGTAAAGATGTACGTAAAAAATGTCGAAAAATTTTATTTACGACTATCCATCGTCATCTGGAAAATTAAATTTTCGCCTTGAAACTTGCTGTACAATTTTTCTTCATCACTTTATTGAACTTTGAATTAACATTAAATGGCAGAAATTAAATAAATACTAACGTTTCACCATTTAACCATATTGTTCAATGTTGTAAAAAACAGCCAAAAAAAAAAAAAAAAAAAAAACGTACAGCAAACTTTAAGGGTTCGTCGTGAAGAAAGAGTTTCAGTCTTCCCAAGAAAAATGTTTTCAATGCTTTTAGAAATGTTCGAATTTACGAACATAAAAGCAATTGCACGATGTAAAACACCATTTAAAAAAAAACAAACCTAGAGCAATCGAGGTAAAAGCTTCACGCTTTAAAATAAGATCAAGTACATTGTTGCGCAATCTTCTTTTACGAGGTTATAACAGTTTCAACAAGCTGTACTTTGCGACATAACCTCCGTATCTTAACCAAAATAATAAACTAACCTCAAAGTTAAAATGTTTGTTACTGTGTCGTTCCGCCTAAAGCAGCGTCGGGCCAATCGAAACCGTTTCGTTGAAAATAATAAATAATAAAATAATAAACTAATAAACAATAAACAACAAACATTGAAAATAATAATCAAAGTAACAAACTAACCTCGAAGTTGAAATGTTTGTTACTGCGTCGTTTTGTGCAAGGCAATGTCGGCCAGTTGAAACTGTTTCGTTGAAAACGAATTAAAAACGTACACGCGTATGCGTAAAGAAGCGGCGTCACCGAGCTACGAGGGAGAAATGTTCGCCGATTCGAAGGGAGAACAGAGAATATGTTGTACGCTGGCGTGGACGGACGGAACGACACAGACAATTATGCCGAATGGAAGAGCACGCCTCAGTAAGCGGAACTAAACGAGAACGGTACATCCTACGATCTGTTGCAAAAAAGTTCCCCCGAGTGCCGTTCCACGCTATCCGTTTCACAGCGGGATCATTCTCGAGGCAGATACGTATGCACAAACGCGTTTTCGAGGCGCAAAGAAAATCGAAAAGCTCGCCGAATGTCTAGATTCTAGAATCCAGAGTTTAGATAAGAAAAGAGTTGCTAAAGTAGAAAAAAGAACGAAGTTCGCATGCGTGATGGGCAATGAAAATAATCGCGCCGCGCGTAGATCATAAATCTCGCCGGGGAGAAACCTGAACGGAGGCGTAATAAAGTAATTTGCGACAATAATCGCTTTTCGCATTTTGCTACGTGTGACAGTAAATATAAATATATGACTGGTACGCATGGAACACGAAATTGTACAAAAACATGTAAAGAACAGCCTGAATTCGGCGGGACAACATGGTAGCACGTTCGTAATGCATTTCATCTTTTACAAATGCCTTTTGCAACAATTAGCAGTTAATAGAGTATCAAGCAAAAGTATTGGTGCGGTAATTTAAAAAAAAAATATATGATATTGACGGAGAAACAGACAAGAGAAACGCGAAAATTCAACAGGCAAACATAGAAACGTACCTTGTCGAGGCACTTGAGTTCCTCGATCGGGTAGACCGTTTTCTCGCAGCGAGCGCACGTCTTGCTCATCTTCAACTTCTCTTCCTTCGTTTCTTCGTCGTCTCGCTTCTCTTTCCCTCCCTCTCAGCTGCAATTCCGCGTATGGATCTTGTGGCCTCTCTTTCTTCACGAAACACTGCGCCAACGTAAAGAACACGTGTAAACACTAACGACACATCCGCACGGTATTTCGTATGGAGACGATCGCGAAAAATCAACGACTCGAGTGCGTACACGGTCTGGGATTGTTTACGAGTTTTCTCGGCGACAACCGCGATCAAGGAAATGCACGCCAGCGGAAAACCTCGGAACAAAACGGGTGCCACAGAGCCGCACCAAACTATACTGCCCTCTCGTCCTCGTCTAGCTACAAAAACTCCTTGAGTGACAGTAATGGTGGTATACCGCGCTAGTCAAACGAACGGCGAAATATTTATGTATCTCAAACACTTCTCGAATGGATCTTTTTGAAGCACCGCTCGCTAAAGATTTTAATTAGAAACAAACGAGGTGATAATTTCATTATTTGTCGAGAGATATTGGTTGGAAATATTATTTTAAACTATCTTCGAGCGCAACGCGTCGGTAAGACAGAGCGAATCATAGATGCCTCGACAATTTAGAATTATTTTCCACATCGAAATTCTTTACTTTGAACTGTCTATTTTATACGAGGCTGTATCATAATTAATATGCTGCGATCGGATATTTAACGGTGCTACAATTGATACGTAGAATTCGTCTAAGGAAGTTTCAAAGTAACAAGAGATTTAATATACCACGCTAATCAACATAACAACATGCGCTATTTACGTCTATCAATAATTTAATTTTCGTCTGGATAAAATTGAATATAAATAGGTAAGGTATACACGTGCTAATTTTCACACGATAATCTCTGTTTGTACTATAAATATAGACAACTTTAAAAGATACCATATAAAATATCAGCGTGACGAGATCGGTACAGAAGGGAACTAATATTCCGGTAAAAAAGACACTTTAATTTAAAACAATTCCCTTTGTTTTTCATGTTATATTCTATTTATTATTCTATCCTGTAACATAAACAACATTAATTTCTAATATTTTAATTTTTTAATATTTTTGACTTGTTACCGACACTGCGATTATTCCGTCTCGTAGCGCACTCTATGTTACCGCATGTTTCAAAATTTGAAATAAAAAAGATTCAATATGTAATAATCTATATGTGAAAAATTAAAAAAGATGGCAGTGTATTAGTTACATTATTATCAGACATTTCTACAATAAAAATTACCGTGTTCCTTTAAGAAACTGGTAAACGAAACTGAAATCTTTCTTTGCAGACCCTTGAGCAATAATTGCTCTATAAATTTGATGAGCCAAGGAACCTAAAGGTATAGTTGCTTCTGCATTAACTGCAGCAGACTGCGCCAGTCCCAAATCTTTGGCCATTAAGCTCACTCCAAAACCGCCCTAAAATTAAATCCATTAAACGGGCCGATTAAACCTGTTTCGCTAATATGTAAGAAACACAACGTAATCAAGTACCTCGTAATTCTGCGAGCTCGGAACATTGTCAAGGATACCTGGAACGGGATTGTACAACTCGGAAGACCAACATCTGCCAGAACTCGAGTTTACAATGTCAGCTAACACCTTGGGATCCAGCCCCAATCTGAAATGCGAGAAGCTTAATGAAACGATTATATTTACAGCGCGTTACGTTATAGATTACATTCTGCGCACGTTACTTTTGCCCGAGATTGAATGCCTCGGCTGTGCCGATCATGCTAACAGCCAAAAGCATGTTATTGCACAATTTTGCCGCTTGACCCATGCCCACGTCTCCGCAGTGAACTATCCTTGATCCCATGGATTTTAAGAGGGGCTTGGCAAGTTCGAAATTTCCTTTCGAACCTCCGACCATGAACGTCAGCGTTCCATCCTTAGCAGCGTTCACACCTAATCGAAGTAATTGCATTCGTAAATAAATGCATAAACATTCGCGATTCATTTACGATATTACCTCCGGACACTGGACCGTCTACAAAATTAACGCCAGACTTTGCAGCCTCTTTCGCCAAAGTTTGAGAGACGAACGGATCTGTCGTGCTGCTATCGATCAGCAGAGTGTCTCTTTTTGCTGAACTGAAAGCACGAAAGAAAGAACAGGTCTTTCTCCTCGAACGATAAATTTAGAGAATGCTCGAGAGACAAGGCGGAGACTCGCTTACCTTAACAGGCCATTTTTAATATTGTAAACGTTCAGAACGTGTTGATTCGACGGCAGCATCGACACAACTACTTCGACATCTTTCACCACGTCAGCAGGGCTCGAGGCTCTGTCAGCACCTACCTCTGTTAAATTCGACACAGCTAATTCGTTGACATCAAAGACTATTAGTTTGTGACCCTGTAGATACATATATAGAAATCAATATACTCGATTTCACATCATTCTTTGGATATTAATGCTAATCTAACTTTGGATATGTTTCCTTTTGTGAGTCAATATAATGATAATAATAGTATAGATTGCAACACCTACAATATATATATATATATATATATAACATGCTCGAATAATTTACCTGTTTCAAAATGTTCCTCGCCATTTGACCACCCATGTTGCCCAAACCGATGAAACCGACTCGCGAAAAGCATCGTTTCCCTTTGCCACGTGTAATGAAATAAAAAATGAAAGTAAACTTCTTGCTGTAAGCGAATATATTAACTATAGGATTAAAGAAAAAGAACAACCTGTCACAACACGAACGATAAATTTCATTGACGAAGCGAAGAAACTCATTGTGAAAATACTCGGCGCGTCTTAAGAAAACTGCAAATTATCATCAAATTTTGATATTACGGAACAGTTTCGTGCACGTCATACAAACGTGGAATTTAATTAAAACTGTCACGGAACGTTATGTATATATATCTCAAGAATGATAGTACGCGCATTTACAGGCAAAGTAACAAAAGGTGGTATAATGTTTTCATACATAAAATTTAGTGGTCTAGTGTACGACGCAGAATTCGACGAGAGACTAATCAGCCTGCTCGTGAATAATATTTACTTTCGTGAAATGAACGTTCGTGTTATCGGCAAGTTCATAGCTTATCTACTAGATATATAAATATTTTCTTCAAGTTTATTATAATTGCGTTATAATAATATGCGCATGTGTTAAGTAGTTGTTTAATAAATAACCTTGTACGTTGTTCAATGTATGATTACTTTTTTTATACGACTACAATTATATCATGAAATGAAGACAAAATTTTTTGCACGTGCAATTCATTAAGAAAGATATATATATTCAATGCCAGTTGGCATGATAATATATAATATCTTGGCTGACGTATTATATATTGTTATTTTGCCTATTTACATGAATGTATAACATGTGAATATTACTTGCTACTTACCGGATAGATGAAAAAAAAGCGTAAAATGACGCAAAACGCTTTATAATCGCTTCGAACGAGAATTGGAAACGATCCTTATCGAGTTCTCCATCATTCCTTTTTTTATGTAATTAATTTTACAACACGTGAAATATACTGAAGAGAAACAGCGAATAAAACGCAAGGACAGACAGTAGTTTGTCAATGTAACGAAAAATGTTTCTCAGTAACGGGTATCTAGTGTCATTCTGTTAGATTATCTTTTCACACACGAGACACTGATGAATATTTAATGCGTGGTCAATTAAGCATCAACGAAACCATAAACTCGCCTTGAAACTCGGCCGTAATTATGCGTTCTGTGTCAAGTTGTCAACCACGAGCTGTAATTCTGTTTGCACGGTATTCTTTATCTGCCATACTTATCTGCCGTCAACTTGCACTCTGGACATTTACGTCTGTATACAATGGGGGTACTTAAATTACGTATTATCGAGTCCAGAAATTTCTGTAAATATATACATTCACTTCATCCCCTTTCCTTCGTCGAATCGTATTCCCAACAGTTGCACTTTGTTAAAGAGAGCGTTACGTTTAGATCGGCCTTGCACGTAAAAACTTGGTGAAAAAGAAAGAAGAGACAGAGGCGAGGGAATTGGATAACAGAGGAAATTCACGATTAAACAACCAAGGATACTCTTCGCTACTCGTAGAGAAACACGTGTTTGCTCGTGGAAAGGAATTCAATAACAAGAGTGTTTCGTAACGAGTGATCGAAATGTTGATTTTCATGTTTATGACATCTGTTTCTTCAGCGATAGCCGATAAGAATGATATTTTCGTATCGAAAGGTAAATCGTGGATCGCTGACGAGAATTTCATAGAAATCATCAAGTCGTCGTTTACCTCTTCTAGATGTTGCAACGTTTTTCTAACCGGTTGGTAAAGAAACCTCGATTTAATCGTGGATTTTCGTTTAAACTTCAAAATTATGAATAATTAGCATTTACGGATTTGTCAATAAATAACGAGATAATTACTAATTCAACGCAATGAACGACCGTGGAATTTTATTTAGATTGGACGGAAGATTCGAGTGCAGTGTTCGATCAATTTAAAAACGTCTATCCGTACGATTATCTCTTGGAAACGAGTATGCACGAGTGCCAGGGATTCTTTTTTCTGGGATCGAGTGACGACGATATCATGGAGTCTATAAAAAAGTGAAATAATTACGTACGAGTGTTCCGTTTTAGTCTTTTAGAAATATACATAATTCTTCCGTCGTAGAATACCTGTGCTACAGTGGGATATGGAAATTCTGATCATGGTGAATAATAATACTTCCAGTGATTCTTGCTTATTTAACAATTCTGCATACGGAATCGCAAATATAAATATTGTCTCTGTATCGGGAATGTGGAAACTGTCGGAGAACTACGTAAGACCGCGAGTCTTTACTAAAATAGACAGGTAACAATGCAAATAAATTATAAGAATTACGATGGAACTTCATTCGTTGAAACGAAACTTTAATTGTTCCTTGATCATTGCAAATAAATGAATTTCTGTCGATCGAATCAATTATTATTCTAACGTCAGTTCTTACGTTACGTAATAGTTTCGTTGCACGCAGTTACATAAATTTTTTACTTTCCAATAGATAAGTAAAATTAAATTATTAGAAGAAATTACATGTACATACTCATTACTTTTTTTTTTTTTATATCATCCTCAAACACAAAGTTACGAAGGAATGCAAATAAAGAACGTGCCGATAAACTTTCAAAATAAAGAGTTACAAGTATGCAGCATTTTTAGTCCACCGATGACGTATCTAAATCATACGATCCAGATGATAATAAACGGAATAGAAGCAGATGTGTACACGATGGACGATGGTATGCTAATAAATATCAAATAGTCGAATGTAACTTCTTCGATGAGATTTAGATAAAATTTATTTTATGTATTATTATTATTATATTTATTTATTTCATTTATAATATATTTTAAATAAAATTTATTTTCGAAAACACAGAGTTGGACTGGGATGGCGTGGAAATGAAATTGTTCTTAATAATAGCGGAAAAATTGAATTTTACGTGGACCATAAGGAAACCAGAGGGGAATTACACGTACATATGATTGTTCTTATTTTTACTAGCTCTTTTAACTATTAACCGATAAGTCTAATTTAATTTTTGATGGTTAGATATGGCCAACGAATCAACGACACATATTGGATGGGCGGCCTGATACAAATGATGCGTGAGCAAAAGGTACGATAATTTATTGTCAAACAATGACTAAGAAATGAAACAAAGATCTTACGATATTCATTCGACATCTCATCTTCAGATAGATATGGCATTCGCCAGTATTTGGCTAACGTTGGATCAATACAAATTTGTGAACCTATCCGAATCATGGTATCAGATATACATACATTTTTTAGTACCTCGTCCTCATCGAACCACGAGCTTTTGGGCGCTCAGTAGACCATTCTCGGAAGAAATTTGGTACTTGCTCTTATCTGCATTTCTCTTACATGGCCTCTATACTTACATTCGTGCTTGGATCGATCCGAAATTTCCAAAACGTAAGAAACTGTAGAAAATTCTTTTTGCTATATACCATCGTCGATTACACGATGCACGACAAATTTCACCGAAGCACTAACGACTTTTTGTCACACGATCGTTTCAGAATATCGGAATTTCTTAGTTGCCCTGACCGATCTAATCGGCTATTTCTTAAGCAGCTCGGTGCCGAAAACGACGCGAAAGAAGACCAACAAACTGCAGATTCTTCTCTGGCAGACCGCAGGCTGGTTAATAATTACAGCTTATTCCAGTAGTCTCGCGGCGAGACTTGCGAGTTCCGAGTACGAGAGCAGGTAGCACGCAGTATCAGCAATTTTTTAGATATTACGCATGCATTTTTTTCTTTTTGTTTTTTATTAAGAACCGATAGATGATAATTATATAATCGAATTGTCTGATCTAAAAAAGAAGTATCATTAAAAAATGACGTCAATATTTTCAGAATCGATACGCTCGAGCAATTTTCCAAGGCGAATTTGCAGTGGGGACTAGCAAGGGAACTGCCACCGTTTGACGATTACTTCGACATGACGGTATGTCAGCTTAATGAAAATTAATTAATCAAAAATTCGATTCATATTAAACGCGTTCGATTGAATTATTAGAATCCACTCTCGACGAAACTACGGAGCAGATTTCATTATATAAAGAACTATACGCAATTGAAGCAGCTTATTCGACGAGGTAATTACGCAATTCTAGGGAAAGTAATGGATGACAGTTTTGTTCCAATGGGTTATTTATCAAACGAAGATTTGAAGGTATCTATAGAGCTAATATTTGATATATATACTGAACGATTATATTATATGCATTTTATAAATGATAGAGAACGCGGAATGAATGTTAGAATTACAGATTGATGAGACAGCCTGTGGGACAGTTTTATGCTGCTTTTGCGGTTCAACCATGGCTTCTAAGACCCATAAACGAGGTAAATTAAAATTCTCGATGCTAAAGCTAATAAAATTGCACGTGAACTCTCAGTTGACATCTCTGATTTTTAATGTCAGACTACGATTGAACGATATTGTAATATTACAAGTGATTTTGACATATGTGTTGTGATTATCTCAGGGAATATATCATCAACCACGTATTATTCTATAATAATAGAAAATGAAAGGTTGAATGAGATGTACAGTCGCCTGTTATACAGGGTGTTTCGTAACTTGTGGGACCCACTTCGGGAACTGATTGTACGCCTAAAAATAATGAAAAATAGTCATATATATACACATATATATGTCCTATGTTTATGAGATATAATGAATTTTGTAAACAGAGCAAACTCTAGTAAGCTAGTTTTACCAGGGATGGTACATTCAATTTTCATTATTTACAATCAGCTCCCGAAGTGAGTCCCGCAAGTTACGAAACACCCTGTATATATAGCGACATCGAAACCTGTCCAACTTCCACGCCATACGAGTCTGCCTCGCGGTCAGCCGATCCCCTTCTTCCTATTTTTCTGAGCACGACCCAAGCCCTACTCGCATTTAATTGGCTGAATCTGCCATTATACGTATACCAGTTACTACTTGTATAATCGGTGAAATACCACACATGTTTAAATATGACTGCAAGAACGGCAAACAAATTAAAGTGCGACAGTGAGGCTCGTGTGATGTGGTGGTGTTTGTGCCGAAGGGAAAGAAACGACGGACAAAAAAGTAAGTGTTTCTCTATCATTTCCAAAAAGGGGCACGAGTTAATTGGACAAGCCTGTCCTAAATTATCAATTGTACGTGTCCCTCTATCAATCGATACCAGAATCATGTCGATAATGAAGGGAGGTGTCGTTACTCCTCAACAATAATCGAAAATACTCATTCAACGACATTACATGTTATAATGTTTAAACTATTTTGCTGGAAATCTCGCTTATCTTGTTTTTCAGTTATATTTATAAATCCATTTTCATCGTGATTAGATATATAAATCTATATGAAATAGATGTAATCATATCAGATATCTTATCCGGTTATACGAAAAACAAACGTATAAAAATAATTGCTCAATTAGTCATTAGACTTTGGAATCACCTTCGTGTTATTTCCTCGAAATCATTTAGGTGTTGCTTTTTATGCGTGCAGATAATACTCAGGTTAAGAGAGACTGGGATAATCATTGGGCATTTACGTGATGTCATCCGTAGACGAGACAGTTACAACCTTCGCGAGGTAACTGTAGAGCACGACCGGTACGACGGAAGCATTCAAGTTCTCGGATTGATGCCACTCGGCGCTGGATTTTTTTTGCTGTTTGTTGGCTCGTTGATAGCCAGCATGACGTTTTATTTGGAGTTGAGACGCGCTACAGATCTATGTCCAAAGTCTTTTGCGAAATATCAGTAACATGGTTTCAGTCGCGCACTATTTTATCAAATGAATGATCTTCGCGTTTTTTTTTTTAAGAAAAGGTAACCGTATCTTAAGTGCAATATAAATTAGAAATATCACGTACGTACTTTATATCACAGACATATGTGTGTACTGTAACAGAGAAACATATTGTAATCGCACAAGAAACTAGAACATTTCCAACAGTGAATGCCTGACATTCCTACGATCGAGAAGGATCTGCGGAAAGTAAACAAACCAACCGAGCGTAGGAAATGAAAAGTTAAGGAGTAGAAAGTGTTTTAAATACAGTGGCTCGTGAAAGTATCCGAAAATACTTGAGGTATGAATATTTATTTGAATATATTGCGTGTATGGTACGAAACATCTTAAAATTTCGTTATAGTGTGAGAGGACTCTTAAGAAACGTGGAGTCTAAAGTTTGAATAAAGGTAATCGCTGTTTTTAAAATGTAGCTTCAAATATATTCCTTAAAAGTCGGTCGCTAACTGCTCGCTGGATTCTTACGTTGAGTGATACACTATTTGCTTTTATTGCCAGGGCGATACATTTTTGTCTCGCGCTGACGGTTGGTGATCTGACAAACACGTTAGGTTCAAATTCAATAGTGTTTTCGCTTACAATAGTGTGAGACGATAATTGTATTATGCATATTAATAAAATTTAAAACAATAATAAAAGATATTTACCCTGAGCATTCGAAAATCGAACATTAAGTATTTGAACACTAACCTTATGTTCAATATCGCAGTAATTTTTGGTTTTAAATTTGACGTACATAATCACTACTGAGAAAATTGAAAAAAATCCTCTATAATACGTGTCATGTATTTATAAAAATTTTTTACGGTAAGTGCTCCAATACTTTAATTATTTAACAATAACAACAAATGAAATTTAATATTGCCGCAAGTTTTCGTCTTTTGAAAACTACTGTGTTTTGGAAACAAAGTAATGTAGAAATTATACGTGAGTATTACGTAGAATTAATTTAAAACTAATGCTAATATGATTCAGTGGTATTATAAATGTAGAATTAGATAATGTGCAATCATGACTTGTAGAACGCAGAGGAAAAAAGACACGTGTTTAAACGAATAAACTGCAATCAATCTATATAAGGTATCTGAAATTATGGTACAAGCGGCCGAGTGATACTACACGCAAAAATAAGAGAAAAAGAAAAGAGTAACATTTTTCTATTTAAGATTTAATTTCTGAAAAAAAATGAGTGACTTAAAATCTATTTATTCAGAAACAAAACTTTGAATATGAACTTTGAAACGGAAACTTTAAAAAAAGTTATTCGTTTATTCGACTTGTCCTTATATGTAGAATCATCAATCGGCCGCCCGTAGTATGATTTCGAAAATACATACAAGGTTAAAATTGTCATCACTGAAAATTAATGCAATGAATATTTCTTTTTTTATAGACTTAACTTGAAAAAAAGGACAGCGATTTATTGCAGTAATATCAGTGCCGTGAGATTGGTAATACAATGACGTATAAAAAACACATCAATGACGGTAATTTTTATTATATAATTGTTGATATAATTGTTGTTATTATATAATTGTTGATAATTGGAAATTGCTCTGATTTAGTTGTAACTTAGTTATAAGTTGTTTGTAGTTATTAATTAATTAAAATTATAAATAATAATATCGTAAAAAGCCACATTATATCGAGATAAATTCTTATCTGATATTTTTCTAATAATTAGCTCAGCCTTCGACGGTTGATGAGCACTTCCAACTGATCTTGGACGACAGAGAAATCATTGATTCTGAGTTCGTCGAAGTGACACCGGATGATTTACCTGACTGGTTCGATGAAAAGTTATTCAAAACGTGAGTAGAAAAGTTTGACGCAAATAATCAGATTTCTCACGAAGTGTTAGGTGAAAAGAAAAAAAAAAAAAAAACACGCAAATAATCGATCAAAACTACATTTTTAGCGGTCAAGAATTTTATGTCCGGAATTTACTAGGATTTGCAGCTGGACACATAACAGGGCTTACAGCGATAATCGCCGTCCCAGATATATTGGAGGTAATGAATTCATTCCTTCCAAGTTTAATAGTGTAAAATCATTTCTAAGAGAAAATAAAAAAATTTTCTCATCTACTGTATTTTCAAAATCTTCGTAAACCAGAAGCGGAAGCAAGAACGCGAACGACATTTCGATAACACCAAAATAAAAGTGATGAATGTTTATAGGTTCTCTTGTTTACTAAACGAAATGCCACATTCAAGTTATCTTACAAGCGATTCGCCGAAACGCTGTTGCTCATGTACGCGCTCCTTCGCTCGGACATATTCGCCCCAAATTCGAAGTGAGTTACAGAACGTTCCATTAAATATCCCATAAAAGCATTCGGTGAAACCGGTCATGTTAAATCTACTTGCAATATTCGAAGATGGTTCAATGCGCTGAATGTGATTCGACGGAGACACGCGAACGTCAATAAAAGGCGCGTTTCACGAGGTCTCCATGGGATATACCAGAAGGACATGGCCATCACGCAATTTGGTTTCTTAGGATACATATTCGTATGTCCTGAAAAATTGGGACTCGCACGTAGTACGTACGAGGAGATGAAAGGTTACAACCATCTATGGCAAGTCATCGGTCACCTGTTGGACATAGACGATAGGTAGTAACATTGGAATGAAAAAGAAACGAAGTAAAATTTAGATCTCTACGATTTGTTAAGTGGTTACAGTTGTTGGAATTTTTTTTTCAGAATAAACATTTGTAGAAGAACTGTGGAAGAAACGACGGAACTATGCAGGAGAATCCAAACTGAAATAATAGCAAAACATCTAAAAAATCCACGCCCGGAATTTCTACGGATGACGACGAATATAGTGCACGGATTGTGGTACATCGATTTTTCGATCAATGAGGATTCTTTTCTGGTTCTCACGTACGATCTGACGGGAATAAAATGTTGGTTTCACATTAAAAGTATTTTATATCTTAAATCTACAATAATAACGAAACAATTTTCTGTTTTAGATACAAAGCCTCTTAGCTGGTATTCTTATTTAAATTTAAAATATCGTCAAACTACTATGTGCTTATTGAGTAAGTAATTGTTTTTAATTAAAAAAAAGGGGGAGGAGGAAATTACTTAGAAACCGTAAGATAAAAATTAATGTGAATTTTAAAAAAAATTGTTTTCTTCAGATGTTCCACTTATTGGTTGGCTGTTACGATCGGCATTTAATTTATTTCTAGGCCTAACCTACTGGATTCTAGAATATTATCCAATTGTACCAATCTTAGCATTTGGGAAAAAGGATGGACAAATTGTTCTGTATGAAAAATCGTAGTATATATTAAACAATAAAAGTGTACATGGGTATCATAAGATGTATATGAGTAAATGTACACAACTAATGTCATATACAACTAACTCTGTATTGGAATTATAAATGAAATAGGATTTAAGTAGCTATTATTTGATCACAAACAAGTAGTATCTCGTATGACAAGGCATATCTGTATCTCGTCTGTGGTGCAGTTGTAATCAGAATCGATAATGTCGCATGTGACATGAAAATGGTAAAGGATCAGCTAACTTTCAAAATAATATGACAAGAAAAAGAATCGTATTTTATTTCTTATTTACGCCTATACCACATTTGTGTATCCATTTTCTAGCGATTAAATGCGATAAAATTTTGTATTACCTTTAGTCGATACTATTGAACTCGGCAGTGAACGTAAAACGAGTTATAATAATGTTTTCGATAACTAGAGTTCGCTGCCTGTCACATAATGCTGATTAAATACCTGAGCGGTAATATATGATTGATCAGAAACGACAAGAAAATCATAATTCGTTGAATCACAAATTAAACATAAATTGTCATTAGATATGTTGACAACATTCTGACTATATATATATATTAATGTATAATGAATATTGTGTCTCAAAAATCGTAGTATCTCTTTCATCATAGTAAATAAAAACCGGAAGACATGCTTTGTGAAAAACATATAATAACGTAGGTACCTTTAACGACACTCGTATCGATAAATCCGATGCGACAGAGAATCATCCGAGGGAGATATCTCGCAATGAAAATTCTAACAGTCTATGCATTAACGACGCATTTACCGTTTTCCTATATCGCGATCATTAACCGCATCTAATAAATCGCCCAGTAGCTTTTTACTTCAGAAAGCCATCAATTTGTCGGTCATTCAATCGAATCAACCACTTTCCAGCTATTTCCTCCATCCCATTTCCCGTGTCTATACCTATCAAAAATTGGTCATTCTATCTGGCGGCCAGCGGCCAGCGTACCTCGATATCCCTGTCCGGCACTGGCGATAATTATCAGTTGCAATTTGTCTGGCACTGTTCTCCGTTCCACTCCACCCACGAATACCGCTCGGGATCTCCACTCTCGCGCGCGTTCATCCATTCGCTGTGCCATTATCCCATCTCTCGGTGCGCAACGCCATCCTCTCTGTCCTCCCTTCCGTCTCCAGTCTCCAGGATCGCAGGATCGTTTTTTACGCGAGTCGCGTGATTTCGTGTTCGCCGCATCTTCGATGCGAGCTGGTTAGAGAGACTCGCGTGAGAAGTGAGCCCCTGCTCACATACACACACACACACGCATACACCTTCGTGCACCGCGCCAGGACACACGATGGCTCGCGTATGTATGTGTGTGTGCGCGCGCGCGCGCGCGCGTTTCTGCCGGCACACTGGATCAGGGGGATACACACACGAACAAGGAAACGCACACCTGCTCGTTTTCGTATACACGGAGGAACGGAGGCGTATGTAACACGGGTCCCGAGTACATAATACACAGCCATATATCCTTCTGTCCCGTAGCTACTCTCCCTCGACCCTGTCGCCTCTCTTCTCGGCACCTCTCCTCGTTCCTTGGCTCACCGGCCCTTCCCGCCCCTCGCGCCAACGCCGCAGCTAGCGAGCACCGTCCCCTCCCCGTCGCCCCGGCTCGTCGAGCGCCCGGCGTCTCCGCGCGCCATCGAGTTCTCCTCATTCCCCCTTTTGCTCGGCTTGCACGACCTAAACGAGATGACTCGTCGCGAGGACAGAGGAGCGGCGTCAGAGGAGACGCTGCTGCCGTCGCTGCTGTTGCTGCTGCTGCCGCTGCCGCTGCCGCCGCCGCCGTTGCTGCTGAAGAAGAAGGAAGATGTGAAAGCAGGAAAGAGGGAGGGGAGTAGGTATCAGCGGCCGTCCAGAGAGGAGAAAGAAGATGGCCCTGCGGCCCTCGTGTTGCACAAAGAGATCCGCGAGAGACCGTCCGCCTCTAAAGCTCGATCCATACGCAGCCACGGCAACGTAGCTCCTCGCCTCCAAATCGTTTTGCGCCGCTGTAAATTGCCAGAGCCGTTCCTGGTCACCAACGCGTCGTCGATGCGCGCATTGCACTTCTTTCTCCTTTTTTTAGAATTCTGGCTAGCGGGCAAGTACGCGAACGCAGGCGTTGTTTCGCTCGTTACGGCGAATTAAGATTCGATAACTTTGCAAAATGAAGGAAACAGATTTCGACTTGATTTCTGCTTCGTTCGTGTAAATGACGTTTTGAGAAATTTTTGACGTTGGGGAAATGCATCGCTTCGTAACTAGATACGTATGAAAGCGAAGGGCCGGTAATTGTGAATAGTTCGACGTTTGAACATGGCTCGACGAGTCGACTGATCAATGCAGATTCCATCTGTCTTTCGAGACTTGGCTCGTTCCATGTATTTCACCGGGGTTCCCATACATACGTACGTATGTATCTACGTGTACACGCTCTCCGCAAAGTAGATGAAATATCATCGTGTATCGTATTACAATGTTACCCAGCATCGATATATAGCCGCGATACGGGAGAGAATTCCGTGGAACATATGTTTCAAGGTGCAGAGCGCATTAGCGATAAAACTGTCTTGTTTCGCGATTCTGAAGGTGAACTCCGAGGTAGCGAGATTCCCTCGAAACTAGGAAGAGACGGCCCGGGGAACTGTGCCAAGGTTACAATAAATATATTCACGTCGCTCTCAAAGAGATCAATCTTCGTTAATCATTTATACAATTTTACTACGCGTATTACGTAACATCCAAACATCGCGCAGCTATGCATATGTACCACGCGAGTACATACGTATGCTTACGTATTTATATACCCTCGAGTGCATCTCTTTGAAAGTTATCAAGTCTTAATGCCTACTTATTCTTCAAAATATTTACTTTCCGCTCGACTATAAATCTCGTATTTACGAGGCCCGTGAACCGTTGCAAGTTTCGCCCGGTAAACATGCACGTACACGTGCACACCTATGTACACGCGCACGTACATATGTACGTCCATAGAAAAATACTTGGAACGAGCGTACATACGTTCACGCGCCCGAGCATGTACATACGTATGTACATAAATCACGGGGATCCCATTCTTCCGGCGCGCGATTTTCGATCTTACACCGTAGCCGGTTGAAAACTACCAAAGATTACGGGTCGCGGTCGAAGGCTAGTGGTCGAAGTTCGTGCAGAAGCTATTACAGGGGACATTATCTCGCGCAGGTGTCTGGCCGCGGTGAAGGCGATCGCCGCGCACGACAGAAATTCACGTAGTTGGTAAGAGGAGAACGTTCGTTAGGCTTTCACGAGTTAAGCTAGATAGCCAGAGGCATTGCGTACGATCTCCGGCGCGTATCGCATCCACTCGGACGACGTGCCTTTTTTCTCTTCCTCTCTCGCTCCTGCCTACCCTCCTCCCTGCGCCGCCCCTCCCCGTCCCTCGTCGTCACTGTCCGCCTCGCCCCTCCGCCGCCCCCTTTGCCATCGCGCACCTCTTCCTCTCTTTCTCTGGCTGCCTCCCCTTCCGCGCGCCTGCTATCCCTTCCATCGTCTTACAGCATCGAAGAACCCCTCCCTTCTCCCTTTCGCCCTCGCAACGTATCACTTGCTTTCTCTCTCTTTCTCTCTCTCTCTCTCTCTCTCTCTGTCTTTCTTTCTTTCCCCTTTTCCTTTTCTTCTTTCTTTACGCGTCGTGGTTCGCGAGGTACGCGACCGAACCAACGACTCCTCTCTTTCTCTGGATGGGAAACGACTGTCCTCCGATACTTTCGAGCCGGCGCAACGACGAACCTGAAAACGATGGCGAAATGCGAGCACTCGTGGCCACCATACCACGGGGGGGAGGAAGATATCTTTCTCTCTCCCTTTCTCCGTCTCGATTCTTCCGATTTGTCGGATTTCATTTTGCATCGATACGAGAAATCGAAGGTATCGCAGGTGAACGCGTATTTTCGCTCGATCTTTTTCGATAACGCGCGATTGATCGACGACGACCGTGATATCGACACCGCGTCTTTGCAAAGGATAGAAAATGTGTTACCGCTCTTCGTACACATTTTCGTACACCATGTGCACGATGGATTGGTGCCAATTGAATGCAAATAATCGAACGTGAAACGATAGTAATTACCCGATCCACTAGTGGTACATATTTAATTTTCGAGCGTGCGCGTCGATTACGTTTAACGGTGGTATGAAACGCGTATTAGCGGACGCAGTTACATAACCAAAATAATACGAATAGTTGCAAACGCTATTAATACCACCGATAAATACTCTCGGCTACTTTGGAATCACGGCGTTCTCCATCAGGCGCATAACACCGCTGAATAAACGTGTGTCTCGAACAGCGCGGATTCTGTTTCAACCGCGGATATTCAGAACGCGGTTGGCAACCCGAACGGCAACCGCCGGGGCTTTCGCACTTCTCTTTCTTCGGATAAGAAATGAGCGTCCGCCAATGTTTTCGAGTCGGCGCAACGGTGACGACGACACGGAGGACGGATGACGAGGACGACGACAAAGTGCGAGCAGTTGTAATGAGTTTCCTCAAAGTCCCTCTATTTCCAAGATTACATCGGGACGGACAGATGTATAGCTGTACGAATTCGCTTTTGCACGCTCTTTTTCCACAGACTCGACTCCCTCGCTGCACCAGATAGAAAATAAGGAAACGCATTATTACGCGATGCAACTAATTGCACAGTGCGACAGCTGACGTAGAGATGCATAATCACACGCGAAACAGTATGACGATAGGATAACGCGAACACGACGCTAGACCAGCCAGCCTTTATTGCGTAAACGTGTCGTTATTGCTCGACCAAAAATTTCTGCAGCGTAATGCGCCTTATTTCGCGATGGAAATGTCACGATACATTACCAGATAATGGCACTGGAAATTGTTGCGTACCAGAGATTAAGAATCCGAGTGACGAATCAATTGGTTTTCCCTAGTCGACAGATTGAAGTGTAATCGTGTTTTCCTTTCCATGAGAGACGAGAGTTTCAACGACTGATACAGTACTCGGGGAAAATTTATAAAAATTCGTATGATAAAAATTATTGTAGATAAAGTACGGTGTTGTGTCCGAACTGGCATGTCCATACTGTTATCAGACAGTAAGGACCGAGTGATCGTTTATTAATTATTCGTCATCGGTGATATTCAATTTTGGTAAGAACTGGGCTGCGTCGTTTCAACCACTGCGTGGATCGAAGAACGTCCTGAAAAAACCCACCAATGGAAGGGCTCGGTCTCGCGTCCTCGTCGATGCTATTTACGTCGGCGTGGTTTCAACGATGACATCCGTGCAAATACTGGCCAATTTTTACGACTTCCCTTTACGTTTTATCGATCGCGAACCGAAACGATCGACAAAGTTTATGAAATGTTCGGTTGTCTTCTCAACGATCGATGTTTCCCCACGTGGCGATTCCCTTTCGTCGGAGAAGCGAGATGGGCGAATTTGCGGCGAAAGAGGGCTCCGTCGAGGAATCGAAGCAGGTAAAAAGCAGACACCCGCTGGCTCGTTGGATCGTGCGGACCGTGCACGCTGTTCAGAGGCCAATTAACGTAGTTACAGGGAGCAGGAGTTCGAGAACAGTGGAGGTTTTATTACGATTACGACAGAAGGGTAACTGTATCAACCTTATCGCAGTTGCCCGTGCTTGTTGCAACAATCCGTTTACGTGTCATTGCCCAGAGCAAAGAAGCTGCGAACATCTTGCCTCCTTTTTTTTCAAATCGTCGCATCGGTCTAATTACGCGCTTCTTTAGCACACCGCGCTGGAGCATTGTGACGTTTGCATTACGAATCGCGGGAATTTACAGGTTCACAGACACTTGTTAAAAACGCGATCACGTTTGAATTCTAATTAATCGTACAGCAAAAATCTTAAAAGGCCGAATTACAAATTGTTCGACGCTGTGGAACACGAACGAGATTGAGGAGACAAAAGCCACCCCGGGTGGTTCGCGTCATATATATACAGCGGCTGGAAAAAAGCAGAGCGCAGCGACGTACCGGCACGTACTTGCACGATCGCGCGTGTCGGTGTAAATCGGTGGACACCCGTTAGATGGTGAAGCGAGGGGCGGCGGGCCAGGTGGTCCGTCGGTGCGAATATCCATTATAGATTCGGCGGAGTGTAGCTGTCGTACGATCCTACTCATTTTCCGTGTATTCGTGCGGCGTATTTCTGGCATCGATGAGAGCGGGTAGGTCTGTCGTATTGGTAAGAGGTTGCGCCTGTGTCCGTGGAAAGAGGCGGGTTTAGTTCGCGAGGGCGCCTGTGTCGGCGCTCGCGGCGCCACCGGTTCATTCCGCCATCGGCGCCCGCGACGTACGGACGTGGAGAGACGCGAGCACCGCTCTCGTTTGGGCGGACAACGTGAAGAAACGGACAAACGTTGCACACCGCGTACGCAACAATACAGAAACATCGAACACGCAGCGCGTCGATCAACGCGAGGCTCGTCGGATCGTAAGTTACGGGTGTTCCGAGCGTGTTGTACGTATATATATATATGTATATGTACATATGTACGTATACATATAGATATATACACACACATATATACAGATATATATATATATATATATATATATATATATATATATATATATATATGTACGTATATGTATATATTCGTAGCGTGTGAAATCAGTGCGACGGATATCAGTGAAAATTCCAAGAGAGGAGAGCATCATCGATTGTCCTTTGTGTGATCGTCGTTACTCGGCTTCTTGTTCCTCGGGACGCCACCGCGACGTGTCGTGCCGGGGCTCGGACGAGTGAGAGTCTCGTCGTGGGCTTTCGAGGTCCAATTGCAAACGTCGTCGTATTATACCTGCGCGTCCCTCTCACGGAGTGCGTCTCGTCGTCGAAGGTCTTGTCGTCTGACCGGCGGCTCTGGGAGAGACGTGGAATGATATTTCGTCGAGTCCGGAGGTGCAGCCAGGCTCATTAGGCAGCAGCGAATACGTGACACGCGAACCGAGTATTTGATACGTTAGGTAAGAAATGTCGCCACGAGTATATCGTGCGAGTCGATAAAAAAAAAAAAGAAAAAAAAGGAAAGAGAAAAAGAGGTCCGCGTTAAGCTGGGTGTTCGCGCAGTGAAAACAGTTTTAAGCTCGACCCGGTCTTGAAAAGTGCGACGACAGAAACCACAGTTCTTTGAATCCTTGAAATTTGAGGTTGTGACACGGTTGTGCTTCGGTGACTAAGGAAATCGATAGATCGTAAGTGGATAGGTGAGACACGATCATAAGCGAGCCAGCCGTTAGTGTTTCGTTCTTTCTCTACACGTATGTGTGTTCGTCATATGCCCACGTACGGTCGGAAAAGTGCAAGAAGATAAGAGGTTAGATGCAATACGACACACGAGGAGCGAATTTGTTTAGGTAAGATAGAATATAAGGCATTCAGAGAGAATGAGAGAGAGAGAGAGAGAGAGAGAGAAGAGAAAGAGAAAGAGAGAGATGTCGACTAACGGTAGATGATGCTCTTTCGTTTTTTCTTTGCACCGTGCAACGTCTCCCCTGTGTATACCTGGTGCGCGTCCCTGCCTCGTTTCGAATTCTGTTCTGTCCGACCGTGCGACGATCGACATGGAAACACGTTCGAACGTTTCCGAGCGATCGAGAAAGATTAACGACAATGACGCGCGCGTTGCGTGACGAACGTGTCATCTTTCGGAACTCCCAATGTCCTTTTACACGTTCTTAAACACGCGCTCGTATTTTTTCATTTTTTTCCCCCCCGTCTTTCTTTTTTCTTTTTTTTTTTCTGTACGTACAAACGGATGTACTGGACTCGAGCCAAACGAACGAAACAAAAAATATCAATACGGCCACGGGTTCGGTGAAAAGTGTAGTGGTTAGGTCTCGATCGTCGAAACCGAGGGAACGTCTAAGGGAGCACGGTGACGCAATTTTCGGTGCAGGTGCAATTACACGGCGATCGCGCGCGAGTCACGTCAGCAAAATCGAGAGCCGTCGTAACGGGTCTTCTTTGGTTTCGCGGAGCGCAAACGCCGTTTTACCGTTAACGACCTAAATCGACGCCGAAGAACGAGATGCGCGCTCTTTTGCGAGTTCCCCTGCGAGAAGAGCACTTCTTGCGTTGGAGTGCGGCTGGAGTGGTGGAGGCCCGAGGATGCGCACCGCGGACTCTCCTCGCTTGGCAAAAGTTTTTTCGACCGTTTAATTTGATGACTTCAGAGTCGCTTTAAAGGAGCGCCTAGTGCGCTCCCTCCCTCCCCTCCCCTCTTCCTTCTCTCTCTCTCTCTCTTTCTCTCTCTCTCTCTGCCGGATCATCTATCATTCAGTGCGCGTTCGCGTTGCACGCGTTCCGCGTCCCAACGTTCCACGCCAATGCGAGCTGCAGCCGTAACATTAGCGTGTGCGAGCTTCTAAACGTCTGTCACATACATACGTCGCGCCACTAACGATTCTAATTAAACACTCTTTTTTTTTTTTCCTCCTTCGCTAATTCGTTATGTATCAAAATTACGTGACGAAAACAACGAGAAAAATTCCAAACGATGGAGGATTGGCAACGTGCTCGTGAAACGACAAGGTCGAAATTCGTAACGAAACTCCGTACGGATGACTGATCGGCGAAGGAACTTTATTTACGTTGAACGTGTGCGCCGCGTATCTTCATCGATGATAGGTAACCGCGCAGAGTGACGGCAGTGGGGAGGATCGGTCAAATGATAACGCAACGGAATCACGTATACGTCTCTCGTTCGACCATACCAGGCACGTTCTGGTTTTCTAGCGAAAATTGCGAGCTCATTCGCCGCGTAATCTCCGCTACCTCGATGTGGCTTACGTCGGTGACAAATAAATCGATAACATTCGAGAGAAACGGTCGTGCATGTCCCCCGTCGCGTTCAGCTCGCGACGCCTTATTTCCGCGTTTCGTTTCTTCACGGACTCGTGGCTTCCCGAGCGTAACCGTTCTGGGGGGGAATATCTTCGCCTCCGAATATGATCTACGAAACAAAGAGAGGCCCCTTTTCCACGGACGAGAATCACATATTTCTCTTCTCAACGCTTTTATCCGAGAAATAGAAAAAGACGCTCGTAGAGTGGTTCGTTTAATCGTCTATCGCTCGGTTGGAATTCGAATGTTGGCAAGAATGAGCAGATGTAGCGGTTAAGCGATTTCGAGAATACCTTCCCGGTTGGTCGAGTGCCGAAATGACCTAGGCCGTTCGTTCTTTCAGTGTCACGTCCGATTGGCTCGATTAGCTGTTTCTACCTGTGTCGCTCTGTAGCTCGTTTTCACTTCGTCGTGGAATTTCGAGCGCTGTGCCAGAAAAGTCGATTTATTGTCTAAATCCTTTTATATCGTACTCGACGTTTCTCGTAAGTACACGACACTTCCGGCCGTGAGCGTTGGGACGTCTGTTGGTCGCTTTTATTGCGAAATTGCGTTAGAAAAATTCGAAATATAAGGGCTCAATTTTCGGACATTCGTCTTTTTTCTTTATCAAGAGATGATTCTGTTCGAGATTTGAAAATTTTCGTATTTCACGTTCGAGCGTGTTATTAAACGTCTGCCAGAGTAAGATGGAAAAGCGAGAAAAAAAAAAAGGACAGAGAGGAGGTATTTTCTCTATAGAAGGATCGATCGTCGTATGAAATCGAAACGTGACTAATCGCGGAGGATTAGAAACGCTGTTACCGAGTGTGATATCGTGCCAGGTGAAAATCGTTTCTTCGTCTTCTTCGTAGTTTCGAGCCGATCGAGAACGATAATCGTTACAAACGGACGATCGTTCGAAGAAGAAAAAAAAAAAAAAAAGAAGAAAGAAAACAAAACGACGAAATGTCGGATTCAGCGAAATTAAACGACGCGCTCACCATTTCCAGCTGATGAATCTCGTGACTAACCGGCGTAATCCGCGGAGCGCAATTAGCATACATGAATAAAGAATCTATGAATCCTTTAAGTCAACTGGTGAACGCCGGATGAATGAATAGGTGTTTGTAACTTGCTCGTGATACGACGAATAGGCTGCAAATTATAATTAAACCAGTTTATGAGGTGGGCCGGATTTTCGTGTGACTGTAACAACGGTTTCTAAATATGACTGATTGATTTCATCAAGTCGCTTGATTTGACAGGTTAAATTTACAAACATAAACATCGTATCGGTCGTTTCGTAAAGTTGTATTATAGTAGTTGTATAGATGATATTTTCGTCGTTGAAAGACCATTATGCTGATAATTTGTAAAATATTCGAAATATATTTTCCAAATTTCTTTATCGTACTCGTGCGAGAAAGAAATATTGGAAGAAAGGGAAAATAGTCGTGTACCTGGCCGGTTCGTTCTTTAAATTTAAAGCGACGAGCAGAATTTCCAAGTGATGCTCACGGGGAAGTGAACTTTCATACCCGTTAACTCGCCGCTTTTACTGCTTTCGACAAATTGTTCGACACCGTGGTGACCTTGTTTTATTGCGCGCCTGGTGATGGTCTATTCAAAACGCGACTTACGAACGTGTGTCGTTACCTCGTCGAATAACGTCCGGGGGAAAATTCTTGGCTGGCGAATTCGATCCTGCAAAATCGATTCCGCTCCTCTGGAAAGAAACGTGACAAAAACGCTTTACCACCAACGTTCACCTCGAGCTGCCTTTAAGCGTTCGCAGCTACGTTCGATCATTGGAATTCTGCTAATAAAAGGAAAAAGAATGAGAAAGCAGAAGAAACGAAGAAAACAAAGAGAAAGACAAAGAGACGGGACAAAACACGGGAGAGAGACGTGGTAGCTTATATTGCCAGAGTGGAACTCGAGACGCGCAGGTAGCGAGCATAATTTTCTATCTACCTACGACGCCCCGTAAATTGATCGAGGTTACGTCGAGCGTATTTTGTTATAGTGGTAAAGGACTCGTATACGCCTCGAACGATTCTCAGCCGCTTATTACCGGGCTTCGTTCGTTTCGTGCTCGGTCACGCAACGCGCCACTCGGTATCGTGGGATTCGTTGGCTGTCGAATGAACTCGTTTACGAACTCGGGAAGGACGGACTCTATGCTGCGTCGTCGTGACTGTGTCCACGTTTTCGATGAAAATCGATCGTCCTCGTTGTTTGTCGCGTTGTCGTTATTGTTGCTGTTGCTGTTGTCGTCGTCGTCGTCGTCGTCGTCGTCATCTGCGTTGTCGTTTCCATCGCCCCGTTGAAAAACGTTGAACGTTCGCGCGCTGCCACCGTTGTAAGAGACGTTACGTGCCCGTTCGACCTTTCCCCGAGCCTCTTTTGCAGCCTTCGTTTCAGGGGCAAAAAGGGTCCCTCTCTGTTCGCTTCTCTGTCTCTCACCGCGCTACGGTTTCGTCCTGACTCTTCACCCCTCTTTTTCTCCACGCGCCTCCCTTTCTTTCTGTCTGATGGTTCACCCTCCCCCTCTCCTTCTCTCCTTCTCTCCTTCTCTCTTTCTTCCTTTCTCCGTGCCACTCGTACTTTTTCTCTCTTTCCATCCATCCATCCATCCATCCATCCATCCATCCGTCCGTCCTCTCTCTTTCTCTCGCTCTCTTTGTCTCTCTCTTTCCGACTGCCTCTTTGTCGCACGAGGTAACTCGCTCTCGCACTCGACGAGAACGGGGCGAGTTCCCGAAATAATCGTGCGTATCGATCCTCACGCGGGGCGTGCAGGGTGAATTTATTCTCGTGCACGGGGAGAACGAGAGAGACTCGTACAAGCTCGCCTCGTTACTTAATCGTTCCGCGTTAGAAACGAGAAGGGTATATAGCGTGGTGGCAGCTATAGCGACGTACAGTCGGTAGCGTCTCTGTCGCTTGTTTTTACGTCCGAGAAATACGTATAATGTATAAACCGGACTGTGTGTCGTCGGTGACACCGGGAACACAACGGCGATTTGTTTGTTTGTTTGCACGGAAGAATATTCAAGGGTAATGGTTACACGGTTTACAACGGATACGTGTTCGCGTTGCGTTTCCATAACGATCGAGCGAACGTGGGATAGCGGACATGCACGCGCGGCTAGCGTTCTCAAGTTGGCACGCCTGTGGACTACTCGTTTCGACCCTTGGCGCGCGTTCGAGTATCCATTTTGCCTAGATTCGTTGTCGATTCGCGAGCGGTTTCGTTTGGAGTTCCAGGTTGTTTTTTCTTTTTCATCGCGGACGACGAGGCAGATGAGAACGAGTGGTGGTTATCGTCGGTCGATATTCGTGGCAGCACCGGTCATTAGATCCGCTTTAACGTCTCGCCACGACGTGTGTATGTGTATGTGTGTGTGCGTGCGTGTGTGTGCGCGCGCGTGACACGGAAACGTCCACTCTCCTCGACCGTTTCCGTGGCGTTGTGCATCGTGCGGTATTTCTTTAACTCCGAGAACTGAATCCGCGTGAAAGGCCGCGGATTCATTTTACGAAGCGTTCTCCTCGTGTGTCGTATTCCGCCGCGAACTCGAGAGTACGTAATCGTAAAATTCGCTTGATCGCGATGCTAGGAACACAATACGACGCGAGCCCCGGACGTGTTCGTCTCGCGAGGAATGCCCGAGATATTTTCCTGGTCTGTTGGTAGATACGCGTATTTGCGCCTCTGTCGTTAAAAAAAAAAAAAAAAAGAACATCGACCTGCATCGTCTTACGTCTCTTCTCTCGTTTCTTCATTATTTTTCCCGGTCTTCGGGACGCGGGTAACGACTAGTCTCTCTCGTTTTTCGTTCATATTTTCCTTTTTTTGCTTTCCTCTTTTTTTTTTTTTTTGTTCTTCGCGGCGTCGCGGCGGAGAGAACCCTTGCGCGTTTTTTCGCGGGACATTGTTCCGGCGCGCGCGTTTTGTCCGCACGTCAGCCATCACGGCGTATTGTATTCATTGTTTAGAGGCTGTTGGAGCTCTCCGGACGGCAAGAAGACGGCAAGAGAGAGAAGGGCGCCTCGTAGTGGCTCCGAAGGAAAGGAAAACTCACCGTTCGCCGGCTTATAGACAACGACGGGCCCTCGCTTGCTTGCTTGCTTGCTTGCTTTCTTTCTTTTTCTCCCTCGTGTTTCCCCCTCTCCTCGGTCGCTCGGCTCCGTGGCTTGCACGAAATCGCGTGTCGTTCCTCGTACCGCGTAGAAATGTCGCCTCCTCCGGATCACGAGGTTCCGTGATCGCAGCTGTGCGCACAGCCGAGGGTCTTCTTCCTTCTTCGTGCGCTTCCTCTCTCCTCCACCTACGGCCCTATAGTTGGAAATTCAATTTCTGTGCAAACGAGTGAAATCAAGAAGGAACACAGAAACTGGACACAGAGAGAAAGAGTGAGAGAGAAGAGGCTGCTGAACGCAGCGGGGTAACCTTGACGAGACACGGATAAAGAGAGGAAAGAAATTCACAGTTGTTCGGTTCCGTGTATTGAACCAGTGGTGAAGAGAGAAAGAGAGAGAGAGAGAGAGAGAGCGCTGGTTGGAAAGAAACGCGTTGGAGAAGGAGAGATAGATGCAGATAGGCGTGCGGATGCTCTACGCAAGCATATGCTTCCTACAGCGTAATACAAAGGGCACGTGTGGGATAGAGATAAGCAAGGAGTAAGGACAAAGAGGAGAAAACTGGAGAAGGATGCGACCGATTCGCCGGTGATCGAACGTGGGTCTCGGTCGTTGTTGCTTGGTGCGTGGGTGAAAAGAGTGGTGGTAACGCTGTGGAAACTGACCGAGGAGAAGAGCAAGAAGAGAAGGAAAGGCGGAGTAACAGGGGAAGGAAGGAAGGAAGGAAGGAAGGAAAAGCAGCTGGCACTGGAAGGAGGCCACTTCCTGGCGGGCGACGACAAAGGTACAGAAAACAATTTCAATATCAAATAATACGTATGCCGTTTGCTTATTTTCGAGACTTGATCCAAACGGGAGAGTGTTCGGTGTCGGCGTCGTCCTTGGCAATCGCGGCAATTCTCTTCTCTCTTCTCTCGCTGAAGTAGAGCAATTGGTGTAGGTTGTATTCGTAACACCCTGTGTGTTGAGGTTACAAACGCTCTCTCCCATGGAAAATGTATCGGTATACACGAGTACATACACGAGGTACATACGATGTACGCGAGCTCCGCTGAAGTTTCTGTATTTGTACGGCGCGGAGAATCCAAATTAGGAAAGCGTTTACATCGTTCGCGTTCCGTACGCACGTTATTCCGACGTAGGTTCCATTTCAATGATACGTTTAATATTTAATCGCGCGAGGTGTGTTCAGTTACCTCGTTACTCCAATTATTTGTTTTATCGGGGTTAGTAAGCTAGCGGGGTTAGTACGCGCGGTGTCACGTGACCTGGAGCCATCTACACCCGTCCCGCAAATCTTCATCGATCGATCATTTCATAACGCGAATTTAAACGTGTTACGAGGATTGGATAATCGTTCGGCTGCGGCCGAGCGAATTCTCGGTAGTAGTGAAACGGGCGGGGAGCGTAAAAGCAACGAGCATTGCAAACAGTTACACGGGTGATTCGCGAAAGTTTTTCGTTTACCGTTGCTAATCCCTAGGACTACTTCCGTTAAGGTCGTTCCCGGCGACGAGTGACCGGGTAGGCAGTTTTAGTACGCGCTATTAGACCCACAGTGCAATCTGTAGCCCGGAATTCCAGAGCCCGATAAAACGCCGGAACGAAAGAGCACGTTTATTTAACAGCAGGAGAAATAATCGTTTTTACACAAGCGTTTTACTTCATTCTCGTTTCGATACTAAAACAAACTTTTGCGCTCCGGCGTAGCCGGCGCGGGGTGAGGAGAGTGCCAATTCTCCTTTCAAGAGAGCGAATTTAATTAAATAACTCTTGTTGTTGCACGCGGATTGCGTAATAATCGGGCCTCGCCTCGCGAGGGGAGAACACGCGAGAGATCGGAGAACGCACTAGACGCGTTTTATCTGAAAATGGTTTTGAATGACAATGACCACCATCGAGCCCGAGTTGGTTCTCTCTGTGTACCGTATACTCGATCGGCGCTCGTTCTCGCCATTATGCTAATGAGACGTATTGTCGTCGGCCATGGCGGCCCGACTACTCTCCGCTCGAGGAATGTGTGCGTCCGTTTAAAAAAAAAAGGAAAAAATCTTTTATTTCGACTAATCGATCCGACGTTATTGTCCCAACTTGAATTGCATTTTGCGTTGGAACGCGTACCTCCGTGTACGAGCACTTAGGTATTTACGCATTTATGTGCCGATACGGCAGTACACAGTTCACGTTTCTTTTCGCGGGAAAAAAGTGAGAAAGAAAGAAAAGTGAGTGAGAGAGAGAGAGAGAGAGAGAGAAAGAGAAAGAAAGAAATACGCGGAGCACGTTGCACGGAATTCGCTGTTTGCAACGATGTCTTCTCTATATTTATTGCGTAATGCTTGAAATTTTTGTTACGGCCCCGTAGTCACGTTGGTCGTTACACGCAGCGCCCGTTCGAAAATCCCCCGATTATATCGACGTCGTTATTCACGACGGGCGCGCGACAGTTGTTACCGCTCGTTACGTCTCCGGGTGTCCCTGGTTTATTTAGAATTTTCGAGGTGCGCTCGCGGCCGCCGCGTGTATTTTTTTTTCCTTCCCTCTCCCTGCCGAGTCCCTCCACTCCTCTTCCCCCCCCCCTCCTCTCTCCCTCTCTCTCTCTCTCTCTCGTTTTCTCTCTTTCGACACCGCGACAGAGAGCAGGAACGAGAAATGCCACCGTGTGCAGTTTTTATTTCCGGTGCGTTAAAAACGGCGCGAGAACGAGAACGCGCTGACGGGTGCAAACTTCACGCAACGAAGAATAATCGCTTGCCGCTCGAGCGTCGATCCTCGAGAGCTGAAAATTTTTCGTGTCCCCCCCTTCCCCTCCCCCTCTCTCTTTTTTCTCTATTCACTGGTAGAGACGGGCGAAGCGACGATAGGCGACGTCGATTATAAAACGGGGAGAGGGGGCGGGCGACGCTAACGACGTGATCGTTGTCTGTACGATATCCTCCGTGATAATCGAATTCTCGCAACGTTTAATAACGTTTATCGATTCATTATGACATTAGATGTCGCCTCTCGCGCAGGAAAGGGGAGAAACGCGTTTACACCGAAGCTGTCGCGTGATCGATACGAGGACCGACCGACTGCCGCCGCGTGTGCTCACTCGCTCGCTCGCTCGCTCGCGTGCCCTAAAAAACTAAGGAACGCTCCGATTCGGAGCCACGAACGTTCACAACTGCAGGTAGAAATATAATTTTGTTTGCTTCGTTTCTTGGGAGATAGCGTGGCAATTATGGCTTTATAGTGGTGGAGGGGCTAGCGACGATGCTCGACCGCGTTATTTAAAACGTCTTTGTATCTCTCTGAAGATAGGAAAAGAAACACGATGAGAATATACGTATAAGAATATACGTACCACGTTGACGAAGCTAAAAAAAAAAAAAGGAAAAAATACGAATCTCAAGACAAGCGGCAGTGTGTTTGAATATCTTCAACATTTTGACCGACGGGGGCGAACATTTGGCCCGAAATCGTATTTGGAAATATTAACAAGAGGTGGGGCCAATTTGATTTATTCCATTTAATACAACGAATTACCGCGGTGAAATTGAATTAATGAAAAAAAAAAAAAAAAAAAATGAAAAATAGAAAATAAAAAAATGCGAAACATTTCCGTGCCGAGCCTCGTTATATCGCTTTTTTATTTGCGGGGGCTGAACAACCATTAATCGATCCACTTTCTTTCTAAACCCCGAGTTTCGGCCAAACGAACGATCGCACCGCGTCACAGTCTGCCGCGAATTTCCCAACGAAATCGCGCACGCCACGTTGGAGCAGCCCACCGCCATCGTCCGGATCCATCGTTCGATAACTGTTTTGTGCGTTTCAGCGTTGACCTTGCTCGCGCGCGGAGGCTCAAGATATCGCTGACGGATATTATGTGGTACAATGGAACAATAGGGCGACGACTGTGAGATCGCGTTCGCGCGTATCAAAAGCCATAATAAACGAGGATGTATTAGCAATGTGATTCGAGTGAAAATCACGCCGAAACGTACACATCCGCGAGCTTGCTGAGACGCTGTGTTGCGCCGCGATCGAGAGAGAGAAAGAGAGAGAACACGCGTAGAGTTTTGCCAGCGTGAGAGGGAGAAAGAGATAAGTGGGAAAAAGGAGTAGAAGTGAGGGAAGCGAATACAAACCGATACAGAGAGAGTGTGTGTGTGTGTGTGTGTGTGTGTGTGTGTGTGTGTGTGTATGTATGTAACAGGAACAATGGAATCCAGAATTATTAATGCCCGGTTGAATTAATTACTTTAAAAGTATGACCGTTAACGTCCTTACGTCGGGCGTAGTAATCTATTTTGATTATGATTAATTAATCAATTGCCCGGTGAATTACCAAGTCTCGGAGTGGCTTTTGAATGGATTCGAATTGTTTTTACATTTTCATTAAACCAGCCCCCGATTATCTTTTCTCTTCCTTTTCGGCTAGCTACACCCTTTCCCGTAATAGTAGTGACATTTATCATCGTGGCTCCTTTGTGATACGAGAGAAAGAGAAAAAGAGAGAGAGAGATAAGAGCTCCGTCTTATTCACCGTTTCTCGCAAATACCTGCGTCACCGTCGAAAGAAAGTGCGTACGTAACTCGCGGATCGTTCGACTCGCGCGCGCTCGTTCCGCGATTTTATCGTTTTCGCAACAGCCCCGCGACGACGTGTGTCCATCGTACTTGAAAGAATTCGTTCGTACGCGGCGACAAGTTTTCATTCGGCCTCCGATGAGAAACGAGAAACGAGCGGAGCGCGGACAGGAGAAATGCAGCTAAGCGCGTGTAATTAACTCCGGCGCTCGTGTGCGTTTTCAGCCGTCGTCGAGAAAACGTAGGTGGGGAATATCTTTTCTGCGCGTACTCGCCTCGATCTGTATTATCGACGCAACGATTAAACATTCGCGATCCGTGTCTGCCGTGTCGATAACGAATTTCCTTCGTTAAATAGATTAGACCGAGGGGGTTCTCGTATCAAAGCGATCGGCGTTCCCAACGTGTTAGACGTACGTTGGTTCTCGTTCCCTCTCGATCCAGACAATGGAACAAACTATCTGCCATAACCGGCAGGCGTTCAGAGATTATCACGCCGGCACGCTTATCTAATTATCATACAATCTTCGCGTTCTGGTCACGCGATCGAAAGAGACGATTTAATTTCGCGCGTGGTGTGCAATTATCGGCGTGTACCACGAAAACTGGAGCGATTTCATTTCATTTGTCCGGGGGACAAAGGTACCGATAAAGGAGCGTACCCGTCCGTTTGTTCCTGCAAAGTGTGATACACACATCAGATTACGCGGTGGCGGCTAGTCCCTGGCTGCAATTATTCCTCTCGCGCATATATATATATATATATATATATATATATATATATATATGTACACATGTACGTGTATATGCATATACAAGCGCTTTTATTTCCTTCAGGGTGTTTCTCTCAGTGTTGTATGCTCGCACGCTCACACGCGCGTGTATACCTGTCCTCTCGCACGCGATTCCATATAAGAAGGTCGATGGCAACGCCTAACGTGCCTTCTGAAACTCGATACATGTGTGCGGCGTAGGATTCGTGCCACACGGGCGATCACACCAACGATCGCGTACGTACAGACACACACGCACATATACTGTTGGCGGCACATTGTGTGCGAGAAACACGTACACGCGGACGAGGCAGACCCTCTCTCTTTCTCTCTCTTTTCCCCTCCTTCCCTTTCTGGTACACGGTCACCGCGCGAACGTACGCGCGTGGTCGAGGTTTTCGATGCGATGGTGTGCGTACACCCGGTGTGTGATCCTAGTTCGCTCTGGCCTGGCAGCTGCCATGAAAAAACCGAAAGCCGGCCTTTTGCGGCTCTTGCCAAGAGAGAGAGAAAGAGAGAGAGAGAGAGAGAGAGAGATTCCGGCTGTCCGTGGCCCCCGTGGTCGATCGCCGTCGTTCTATTCAACCTTTCGTAAAACGAGAGGAAGAATACGAACGAAGCGTTTGTCTTGCTCGCGTTCGCTAAACCGTGACAGAGGCCGGATATTGGGAGAGGCGCAGCGTAGGCATCGTCGTCTCGAGTTTTTCCGGTAACCCTCGATCTTTCTCCCGCCGTGGTTTCGAAGTAAGGATCGACTTGCGCGTGTCTCGTCCGTGCAATTTCGTTTGATGAAAATTCGTGGCGGAATGAGAACAGAAGGGGCCGCGCAACCGCAATAATGCCGATATCGGTGGTCTCGCGCGGATAAGTCGTTACTCGTAGAAGATAATAAACATCGGGGGGAGAGGAAAGGTTACGAACGTGGAGAGTGGAAAGAAATGCAAGGACCGACGTTAATTACGACACATCGAGCATTGAACGACTCGCCGACGAGACCGACTAATGCCGCCCTATTCAGGATTTCCACGTTGTATTTCTCTCTCTCTCTCTCTCTCTCTCTCTCTCTCTCTCTCTCTCTCTTTCTCTTCGCCTCTATATCATCCTCCCTTTTCCTTTCTCTCTCCTTCTGCGTCTCCTTCATTGAAATCGCGCTCCGCTTTCTCGTTTTATTCGACAACCGGCCAGGCCCCTCTTGTTATTGATTAATGTATTCGGTATTCCGGATCAACGATGCGCCGACTTCCTCTTTATTCTGTTTCCGCCTCGCCTCCCCTTCGTCTCTCAGTCTTATCGATTGTTTTATTTTAACTGGCCGTTATCTCTCCTATGCTACGCTAACCCCCTCCCCTTTCTTCGCTCTTCGACTCACGTTTCGCCAAGTTGCTGGCTTAATGACGGGTGTAATTCCGCGATTTGCATCTCAGATTATTGTCCGCTTCGTGTACAGGTGTGTGTGTATGTTTCAACACCGTTCTTGCCCTTTACTTTTATTACACCAATCAACGACTCAATAGGAAGACGCTGCGCTGCTACCATCGGGGCGCGCGTATATTTAAATACGTGCGAAACGTTTAATCGTTATCGCGTTAATTCAATTACGTCCCACGGCCTGCGTAGGGTTGCAGTTTATCGAGAAACACCGATGGACCTTCCCGCGCGCAGCGTTCAAAGGGGCGCGTTATCTTATCAGTCCCGTGACACACATACGTCCTCGCGATCATTGATCGCCGTTTATCGCATCGGTTCTTACGAATCTGTCCGTTCTGACGACACTGAAACTTCCAAGGGAGAGGCTTCGATGGAATGGAAGGGGCAGCGCCCCCCTCCCCTCCGTTTCACGCACGCGGGCAGGGATGCCACTCTGAAAATTCGGTTGGCAAGATCGTCGTCGGTCGGCAACGATCCGCCAAATATGTACTCTGCCCCATCTCCCTACGCTCGGAACGCTACGTTAAATATCCTGCGCTCTCGAGAGCATGGACTCTGGTGGTTCTCTGGTCTCTTCTTTCGCAACTTGCAAAAAACACCAGGCATCTCGCCGGGTTTCTTCTCCGCCGGGTGGTTCTCGCGGTCCCTTCGCGAGAGAGCAACGAGCGAGCGAGCGAGGGCAAGGCGCGCGTGTTTCAGCGTCGTTTCCCCCGGAGGAGGAAGCGGCCGGAGAGCGAGAGAAAGAAAGCCGAGCGTCGACTCGCAAGCGGAGATGACGAGGACGCGCCGCCGGTGATCTCTCTTCTTCTTCTCTCGCGGGGCGTCTTTCTCTGCGGGGGAAAGGGTCCTCTTTCCCGCGCGCGTGCACCGGGTTTCTGCTCTTCACTCGTTCTGTAATCTGTACGGCACGGAGGCCCGCGATTGGACCGCGGGAGGGGTCGCTGTGGGAAGGGACAACGAAAGAGACCGAGTGAGAGAGAGAGAGAGAGTGAAAAAGAAAGAGAGATAGAGGTAGAGCGAGTGTGGTCGGAGAGCGAGGAAAAGGGACGCCGCGTCGGGACGAAGGCAGTGAAAGAGGACGAGGAGGAGATGGCGGCGGCGGGAGGGTGTTACCGTCGCATTTCAGAGAGGACTTTAGCGCTCTGGATGGAGGTAGGCTAGCCTGGTGAGCACCAGAAGGGATAGAGAAAGAGAAACGCGAAACGCTAAAGGCGAAGAAAGAGAGAGGAGTTGGCGAACAGTGTGCCGGCGAGCACAGGAGGAAGAGAGCGAGAGAGTGAGAGAGTGAGAGGGAGAAAAAGGGTGGCGAGAGAAAGCGAGAGAAGACTAGGGGATCCACACAGCCGACACGTCTCTCTGGCTATGCTGTATGCCGCGCCGGCAGGCTACCCTGCTTCACATTGCCTCCGTCCTTCTCGCGCGTGTTCCGCGTTTCACTCAGTCGTTGCTGTTCGAGCTCGTTCCTATCCGCTCTTTCTCTCTCTCTCTCTCTCTCGACCACGTTCTCTCTACGTTTCTCTCTTTCCGCAGCGGTCGTGGCGTTGGCGCTCGCGCTCGATCTCTCTCTCGGTCGCCGCTGCCTCTGGTCTCCTGGTTCCTCTCCTCGCGCTCGTTCGTTCAATACTCTGGGAGAGAGTGAGGTAGGAGGTGGGGGAGGAGGTGGCGGCGGCGTTGGAGGAGGTGGAGGAAACGGTTGCGAGGGGAGGTAGAGGCCAGAGGGAGAGAAGCGGCAACTCTCTCGCGCAAACCCGACGGACTCACGGAACACGATTCCACCGTTGGTTGGTGGGCTACGGATGGTTTGTTCGCACGATCGAAACCAGCCCGGCCGAAGGAGAGCCAAGAGCGAGCGAGAGAAAGAGAGGGAGGCTCTCTCGGCTCGCTGATACGGAATGGAACCGCGATCGGTTGAAACGCGGCAGCGACGACGACGACGACGACGACGACGACGAGGACGACTAGAACGATGAAGACGACGGGCAGCAGCAGTAGGTTGTGCCGACAACTCGCGATAATAGTATCGTTTCTAAATAGTCGACGACTAGTCAGCTACGATTGGTTAATGTGGTTTCTAGGTCGATGGCCTGACACACGGGAGGCACTTGTCGAACCAATGTGCCCCGAATATTCTACGTGTGCCGACTAACCGCGCGTTAACCGTGTCCGAGCGAAGAGAAAGAAGGAGAGAAAATCCCGGAGCTTGACGAGGAATAACCCACGCACACAATGACGTGACGTAACGTAACGTAACGTAACGTAACGTTTTTGCACCCTTGCATTGGTTAGCATAGTCGGAGCATCGGAGAATCCAATAAGGTCACCAACGACGAGGAGGGAACGAGTCACGTACATGACATAAAAAGATACCTTGTGTCTCATGCGCGCGCGCGCGCGCGCGGTTTCGGGACTACATTGTCCTACAGGGCAAGATAGCCTTTGTCGTTACGAGGAACGTTCACCGGTGCGAAAGAGAGAATAGAATCCTATCCCGGTACGATTCCTCGGTTCGTGCTACTTCGTTCCGCCGTATACACCGAAGACTCGATGACATATCGTTAAACAAAAAGCACTCGGCTGTGTTTGTATACGGAAGTTATGTATACGCGATGGCAGAATGTACGGCCGGGGTGTGTGCCGGTGAGAGAGAAGCAGAAAGGAAGGAGCGAGTTCAGTCAAGTTACCAGCGCAAAGTTGTTGTGCCTCGTTCTCTCCTTCTTTTCTTTTCTCGTCCGCTCTCCTCTCAATACGCGGTTGTGTCTGCCTGGAATCGCTATAAACGCCTCTGGGGTACACCCGTATGCATACCTTCGCGTATATCTATGCATATTCACACACTCGCCTATCTCTCACGAGTCGTGACCTACGGTGATCGATACAGAGTGCCGCTCATTTGCCACGAGCTGCAACGACTACTACTCTTCGTCTCGTTTTCTCTCTCTCTCTCTCTCTCTCTTTCTCTTTATTTTTCTCTTACGTTCTCTTCTCTCTGTAATTTCTCTCTCCGGCTATCTCCGCCTTCTCTCCCGTGGCGTTCTCTCGCCCTCTCTCGCGGCGGTGACGATCTTCCTACCCGACACTCGACGAATAATTAGGACGGGTTCGTTGTTAGCATGGAGATTCGTCGGCGAGGTTTTTTACTTTCTCCGTTGCACCGGCCTTTCTCTCCTTCTTCTTCCTGGCTCCTCTTCGTCCCTCGTGCACGGTCGAGTAAGTTACGCCCGGTCTCGTAGCGCGCAGCAGGGAAAAGAGAGAAAAACAGCGAGAGGGACCCAGAAGGGACGACGAAAAGACAAAACGAAAGATGGTGCGCTGATGCCAGGGGGAGAAGACGATGAACGAAGAGAGAGAGAGAGTTTCGGATAAAATTCACCGGTGCTCAGACTCTTTCTCTCTCTCTCTCCGTATCTCGTCGTTCTTTCTCGCTGCCGAGGTATACTTTCTTGCCCGTTTCTTCATCGGCTCGTCTCTCTATAGAATTCTATCGCTGGCTCTCTCTCTTCGGCTGAAACGTTGCGCTCCTCTTGCGGGGCAAAAGGGATCTCTGCACTCGTTCCTTCACCTCGCTCTCCGGGAGCGTGCGTTTTTTTCCAACTCGTTTCTCAGGTATTCTGCCGCTCTTAACCGGGGGCCCCCTGTTCAGAGCTCGACCAGCTCGAGAAAGACGTCGTTTCTCGCGTCGTCCTCTCCATCGCCTCCTCCTATTAATTTTCCGCGATTCGTTTTGCTCTTCCGTGGCCATCCGTGAGAAAAAGCACGATCGTCACCCTTCCACTTGCTAATTCGCCCACGTACTCTCTCTTTCTCTCTTTCTCTTCGCGAGGAGAATTGAACGGCTGTCGCGAGAGATGCGTGACAGTCTCGTTTCGCGCGGCACACACACACACGGCTCGCTTCAGTCAACGATATATCCGAACCTAGTAATTAGTACAACGAAACAAAAATCTCTCCACGGTGGCTATCGGCCACGTAACGTTAATTCCAGCCGTTCCGCGAAACCATTCGGCGAAACGAGCGTACTCGCGAGCGAGCTACGCGTTACGTTCGATACAGCGCGAATACAGTGTTTCCTTGGTTTATAAATCGCCGCAAAGTCGCCAACGTTGTAACCAAATTCCATCGGTGCCGTCGTCGTCGTAAATCTGGCGAAGGTGCGCGACCGTTTAACCACGAATTAATCGACGATAAGTTACACACGGATTAACCACCCGTGTTTGCATCGATGTCACGTCGGTTTTCGACTCATGCGCTGCAACGACGTGGATTTTTTCTCCCAAATTGCAATATTTTCTCAATTTCAAGTGTATTTAAATGTAACCCAGGCAAGACAAATGATAAGTCTAATACTTCTTACTTCGTTTCTATCCAGTGATGTCGTACCGACGAGTTCCAAAGAAACAGAAAGCGACGAGTTATTGTATACGGTTTCGGTCACTCGTTATGGTTCGCGAACCGGTTGCCAGCGCAATCGGTCAAATAATTTCATCGAATGTCCAGTATTTTCCAATTTCTCGTAGGTTAGGTTTAGGTTGTAGGTCTTTCAGAGGATACAGATGTCTTTTGAAGAACATTTGGAAAAATTTAGGTTAGATTTACGTCACGTCGTTTGCAAGATGCTTCAGTCTTTAGGATGCAAAGTATGATTAAAAAAAAAAAAATAAAATAAAATTGCATAATTAAAAGTGAAAAATTTAAAGTGCCATTTTGCAAGTACCACGCCGCTCCGCATTCGATCAAAAATCATAGAATTCGAAGGAACGCGAGGAATGATTCGGCTGCCGCGCGATTCATATAGCGATATCACGGATTTATTGTGCTTGTCATCGATTATGCACACTCGCGCGTAAAATGGAATCGGGTCGCTCTAGGTCTCTGCGTCATCGGGACAAGAAAAAGTGGTGAGAAAGAAGGGAAGGGCGGTCGTTTTGAAGCTTGATCGCGAGATAAAAGGAAGGATATCCGAAGAGCAATGCTCCAGAAGGCACCGCCAATAAGTATTCCATATTTATGCGACCCGGCTGTGATTCATCTCTTAGCTGCGAATGACGAGTGTACATTTCGTTGCAATTTTTTTGTGCAATGACTAGAAAGGTAACTGCAATTTGTTACTCGAATGAAATTGTTTGCGGAAAATGAAGTATATTTGTAAATTTTGGACGTTTTAGAGTATTTTGAAATTGGACTTGACTAATTCTTTTTACATCGTTTCGCATTTGCCATTATCAATGTTGATATTAATTAAGTTAAACAATAAAGTTGTTGACTAGATTTTACTAGGTTTTTTTACATCGTTTCTAAATATTTCCTTGCTATTAATGTTAATGATTCATATTAATCAATTAATCAATATTAATTCAGTTAGACAATAAAATTATTGATTTTTCAAAAAAAAAAAAAAAAAAAAAAAAAAAAACTGATGTTATTCTTTTGCAATTAAATTTAATTCAATTTTACTGTAGCTGTACACATACTCCGTGTTTGACGAGTATAATAATAATCGCGTCGTAGATTATATACACACTTTTAAAAGTGTCACCACAGCTAAGAGATTACCAATTAATACTTTCCTATGGAATAAACATTCGTATTTTCCGCAGGCGTATTTACACGTGAAAGCAAATTGAAAGACATTGAAATGTAACAATTTAGTATTTACGATTAAAACGCACCACCGCGAGTTTCGTTTCGTTTCGGAATATCACGAGCTATCGCGTTAAAATCAAGGGAAAAGAGGGTCGAGAAGACAGGTGTTGTGCGTCGCACGTACGCCTCGTAACAAGATTGGGTGTGTCGAGCGAAAGCATCGACTTCTCCGTGAAGAATAAACGTCCCTTTCTTCGAATTAACAAACTAATAAGAATTAGGTAGAAGAGAAACCACGAATATCGAAAAATTATGGAACATTTACGTTTTCGTTTCGTGTTCCTCTAAAACAGCGGTTCGCAACCCATTTTCTCTCCCTGTACCTCCCCCTTGATTAGGCTTTTCAGTTTCGAGTACTGCCTCTTCTCATAAATTTTCTTTTTTAATTTTCTTAGGTCAGCAAAATGATCAAACGATTCAAATTAACAGTTAGTGACAGTTGTAGACACTTTATCTTTGATTTTGTATTTTACAATTTATGTCAATTGTTTGTAATAGCGATATGACCAATGGTGAGGGCGGGTCTAGGATAACTTTTACGCAAGTTTCTCTTTGTAAATCAAAACTCTGTAACTTTCTGTTTTTCTGTTTTCATTTCAACTCCTTTTTTTTTTTGGTGTTCTTCGTCATTACTAATATTATTTTCGCCCCAAGTTAGGAACCGCTGCTTTGAAAGATGCAGACTTTCCAAACTTTTCTCTAGACTCGGAATTTGCATAATAAAATAATTGGAAAGTACAGTGTTGTGAGGGAACAGGATTCCGGTATTTGAAACTCGATTAACCCTTAGGAGCACGCAATTTTAAAGAAAAAAAAAACTCTATCTGCATGGATCTACTTTTAATATGGAAAAAAAGAGAAAAAAACGTTTGTTTCAATTATTAAACATAAAGTATTTCTTAAAATGAAAGAAGAAAATTTTAACAAATTCATCACCATGCAACTAACGTTTTAAATGAAACTCATTGAGACACATCTTTCTAGGTGAGTTAAAAACTATCTCACCATGCATTAACTATCCAAAAATAAAAGAAAAATAAAAAAAAAAGTGAAAAATAAAAAATGTGGGACAATTTTAAACCCACCCAATCCCAAAGAGTCGAAATCGTCGACGACAGATGCGCCTTGACGAAACTTTCCTCGTCGCTGGTCGACCTTTCGACAGCCAACAGTGTTCGAAAACGGTGGTCAGTAATAAATCGTTCACCGGGTACATCGGGTGCACCGAGCGCAAGCAATTTCCCATGGTGACGGATGGGTACCGTGCTCGGTACGCCTACGGGATGACGAAAGAAAACGGGGAGAGCCGGCGAGAGGTGAAATTTTAACGGTGGCGGTGGGTCGGCTTTTACAGCTTGTTATTCGAGATTGCATAATACGGCGGCGTCGTAATGAAGTACTGCTTATAGTTAAACGATCGCGAGCGTAACTTCATTCATAAATGTGGGCGGACGGGGGTGGGGGTGGGGCAGACGTGGCCGGAGAGGGGAGGACGTTTGTTACAGCGCGAAACGACGAATCGTATTTCATACGCAACGATTGTATCGAGCGTCGCCTCTCTCTTCTCTCTCTCTCTCTTTCGGCTCTCCTCCACTTTTTCACCCAGCCACGACCGGTACCGTTATGTAAATCTATGGCGTTTGCGTTAACAGTTGTCGAACGCTTGTAAATTGGGACGGTCCATGATTTCCTAAACGTTAATTACTTTCTTTTTTTTTTTTTTTTTTTTTTTTACATCGTCTCTCCCTTTCTCTTTATTTGCATTCCCGCACCCAGTTTATTCTCCGCCTGTTCGTTTCACGTGGTTACACGATAATTCTCCGGCGAGTGTTATCCCGCGAGGGCATTAAATCGCGAGGTTTCGCATCCATTGGAAAAGTGACCGGCCGCCGCGTCGACTGGAAGATGAAGTTTTGTTATTACACCGATCGGCGAGTCGTAAATCGCGCGTGCGCGTGCGTGTGCGCGTGCGCCTGCGCGCTCCGCGTGATTCACGATTATAGACGTATCGTAAATCATCGCGGGCCAGGTCGGAATTTTCGAATTACCGTACGATTCGTACGTACAATTTCACGGCGAGTGCGTTGCCACTATATCTCGTCGGTAACGGTAACTTCTCATTACCCGACTGAATACTTCGTTCTCCTCTTCCTTTTTTTTCTTTTTTTTTTTTTTTTTGTTTCCTTCGCCTCTTCGGCGTGTCGATAGCCGCAACGTTTCAGAACAGAGAGATACGAGGTTAAACAGGATCGATAGTGAGTAACGACACGCTCGTCGCGAACGAAGACGAGGATTTCGCAACGCTCGTCTGTCAGTTGTAAGACGCAAGAGGAGAAAGGAGAATGGAGCAAAAGTGGTGAGCGCGTTCGTCCAGCACGAGCGAGAACGATCCTTTGACAGTATTTCATCGGGACAAAGAAGAATTTGAAATATCGAATTTCACGTTTCGCGGTGAAAGAATCGTCGCGCAAACAAATCGACAACGTGGAAATAAGGGTTTCTTTGAATTTATTGGCTGACAGGTGATTGGCCGCCGCCCCCGCAGCTGCACCTTCTTTCCCTCCCTCTTTCCTTTTTTCCCCCCCTTTTTATCACATCCACGTCCCCGTGTACGAAATTTGATTCCCGCAGATATCTGCCGCTGGCCCGGCGTTAAACGAAAAACCTCCCCTCTCCCCACGATGACGTTACGTTGCGTGCTATATCCCGGCGCTACACGCTCCCGCAAGCTGTAAATCAGCGGAACAATGAACCCGCGGCGTAGTAAACGTCCACCTCGATATGATTTATTTCCGTACGTGAGCGATAATTAGTTCCGACTGGAACTTTCTCGACGGAACTGTATCACTCTTCACGGCGATTCTTCCAACGGCGATCGAGCCGACGAGCCGACGCTGGACGATTCGTCGTATCGATAGATCATCGCCGCGTCACCGTGTCGTAGAACGCATTCCGATAAATTGCACCGATAATTCCACCGTCCATGTATTCGATGCGCGAATAATTCTCCACGATCATCGAGTCACTCGTCCCTCGACGGCGAGTTAATTAACGAATTGAAGAAATTACGCTGCTCTTACGCGTATCGGACGATTTCGACGAGCACGCGTTGAGCCTAATTATCGATACATCCCGACAAACACATCTTACGTGACGCTTCATAGCTCGCCATTTTCGTTTCGGGGGAAATTCATTCGTTGGATAAATCGACTTTGTTCGATCAACTTAACTGAACGTACCGATACTTTATACAGGGTGGTCACTACGACCGACTGAATGATATAAAAGAAAAGTAACTTTTGCAAACACGTTTTTTAAATTTTTTGTTATCTTTTTTTGGGAATATAATCAATGGATTTTTTTTTTTGAGTACTATGTGTCGAAAACCCTTCAGTTTTTTTCAGTGGCCACCCCGTATACATGTTATTTTGTGCATTGTTTCCTATATTAAATTATATTAAATTACCTGCGCCCCTCTTGTAAAAATTTATTCATTTCATGATTGGTCATCGGATCATATTCCCACCGTAACCGGTCAAATGACCGGTCATGAAATGAAAGGTCTTTTTACAAGAAAGAATACAGATAATTTGATACATTTTAATGTAGAGGACAATGCACAAAATAACTTTTCGATAAAAAGTTATACATTTTCATTTTTCCCAACGAGAGTTGATCGAACAAAAGAAACAATAACGAACGCAGGATTTAAATGGCGATCGTTTGACCAGGCGTTTGGTACGTTCAGTGCTGAAAAGAAAACTCAGTCGTTGTTCCGTAACAGTCTGAATACATCGTTCGAAGAGGTAACGGAGCAAATTGTTGAGAAAGGACAGTCGAATCGATACGCGAGCGTTGAAACGGATCACTTGCCAATACTCGTGTGGCAAGAGGCAAAACTCGTAGCGCGATTAGGCCTGAAATTAACCCTAACCGTCGGCAAATTGGGGTCGCCAAGTCCTAAACAGAAGTTTCAAAAGTTTTTATAGATTTCTCTGTAACAGTGGGAAGAGGCCTACCTAGGATCCCCATGCAGAAAAGTTATCTACATAATGGATAGACTCCGCAAGTATCGTTAGCTTAATAGTCAGTTTAGTTTCGAATACGACAAAAGTGAAGTCCAGTGACTCTAGTTTGCAGTCCGTTAGTATTTTGAATGTGAATTGTGTTATAAAACAACATGTTATATTCGAGCAGTCACTTTCACAGTCAAAAATCCTACAAATTCGGAACAACAATCTCAGAGTAATCATATTTTCTCGAAAAGTCATAGTCTTTAAAACCCTGGAACAATTTCTTTTCATATTCCTTTGGCACAAAGTTAACCTCTTGCGGATGACATGTCACGCAATGTTTTTGTTCAAAAATTGTAATATTTTCTCAGTTTTAGGTACATATAAGTGAAACAAAATAAATTCGTAACTTCTCAATAATTTATAGCTAGTGATATCATACCGACAAGTTCAAGAAGAAAGCGACGAATTATTGTATACAATTTGGTCACTCGTTATGGTCCGCAATCAGTTGCCCAGCGCAAATGGTTTAAGCAAAGTCCCAATTTTTCTCACGATCTCACCTCAATTCTCAATCTTCGTGAGCAAGATATTTATAATATTATAATATTAATATTTTCTCAATTTAATGTTTTTCATATTATATTAATATTTTCTCAGTTTTAGGTATATTTAAGCGGAACAAAATAAATTCGTTACATCTCAATAATTTCTAGCCAGTGATATCATACCGACAAGCTCAAGAAGAAAGCGACGAATTGTTGTATACGGTTCGGTCGCTCGTTATGGTCCGCAATCAGTTGCCCAGCGCAAATGGTTTAAGCAAAGTCCCAATTTTTCTCACGATCTCACCTCGATTCTCAATCTTCGCGAGCAAGATCAAGCTTTGAACAATCCGGCCGAAGTTTAAATTAGGGTCTCGAGCGAAGAGTATCCCGGAGTAATAAAAAATCGTTCGGCCGGGGACGCCCAAAGTTTGCCGAAATTCGGCGGTTGGTGAAAAGCCGCCAAGTTGTTGCCGGCTGAGGAGACAACGGGGGTTAAAAGAAAAAAGGAAAAAAAGAAAAAAAAAAAACGAGAGGGGAAAAATGACGGGCTCCTGATCGTCGGCCAAATTTGTCGCTCCGCGCTGCGGACGATTCTTCAAGGACCACCCTGTCTCGAATTCCACGACTCGTTCTCCCCACCAGCGCGCGGCACGGCTGCGGGCCAGCGATAGAAGGAACACTTATCGCGTTCGTGCCGGTATGACCTAAGTTAGGTATGTAGACGGCCAGCTCGTCGAGCTCGCCAGAGAATACAGAGAGAAAGAGAGAGAGAGAGAGAGAGAGAGAGAGAGAGCGAGAGAGAGAGAGAGAGAATACGTCGACCGTTTCTCTTTGCTTGCGTCTTCCTCTCTCCTTCGTGTTTCTTCTCTCTCGTCAGTTGATACGTTTCTTCTCGCTCGCGTATGTTTACTCGTCGTTACCGCTTCTGTTCCTGCAGTGGGCTCTCTTTATACTACTCGCGACCACACGCGTACGCGTACGTACGTACGCACAAGCGCACGACGCACGCACGCATGCACGCACGCACGCACGCACGCCTCGGCCGCATTTGGATCGGCTGTCGCTCGGAACACGCGCGTATGCGCGTACGCGTCGCGGGTAGCCGCTCTCAGCGCTCGCACGGAAGATAAAAGCGAGCCGGGAAAGTGCGTTTAGCGCGAGCACGCGCTCCAACTCCGCGACCGTTTGCCTCTCGCGCGTCAAAGTACACGCAAGTGTACTTACCTGATCAGGGTAATTAGTACGAACGCTGGTGGGCGAGCGATTTTGTTTGTTTGGTCCGAAACATTTGTGGTTTCGCCTCGAGGAATCGTCCGAACGGACGCGTCAGTTAGCCTTTTGCATCGACCAACCTCGTCGACTCGTTTTGGAGCTTTGAAATAAGCTTCGTCTTGTAATCACTGCTCAGTGTTCGATGTTAACCCATTGCGCGGACCATAACGAGTGACCGAACCGTACACAATAATTCGTCGCTTTCTTTTTCAACTCGTCGGTATATCACTGGATAGAAATTATTGAGAAGTAATAAATTTATTATTTGTTTCGGCCAGGTTACATTTAAGAAAATGTTGCAATGTGGGAAAATTCTCGATTTTCGTGCGCACGTCGTTCCAGGTTTTTCGGTCGGAGCATCGTTTTCGAATGAAAACGCCTACATAACTGGTGATAGACACTAGGCCGTGAACGATTTCAGTGTGCTCGTCGAGGACGGGGGAAATAAAAGGACGCGGAAGAAATGAAAATACCGGTGACGATGCGGGTTTCATTAACGAATTAAAAAGCACGCGTTAAAATAGAAACGGGGCGTTTGAAAGGACTTCACGAACGCGCGGTTCGCCTGCGCTCGCATCGGTATCACGGACACGTGACACTCACACGTCTATTGGGAGATCGTATCGTCTGACTTTACATTACATACTCGCTCCTCCTACCTAGAAAGTCATCGCTCATCGCGGCCCGGGTATTTTGCCACGCGTATCTACATGTACGCGCCCATTTATACACGCGCGTGCAGTTGGCTTGCACTGCCGATGCGCCCCGCTAAGGTTCAGACGACACTACGGATTGTCGGGTGTAATCATGAGAAGAAACGGAGAGAGAGAGAGAGAGAGAGAAAGAGAGAGAGAGAGAGAGAGAGAGAGAGAGAGAGAAAGAGTCGACATTCAACTTTTGTCCGTACTTTTTCTCGTCAATTAAAAGTCAATACTCTCGAAGGTACATACGCTCGTGAATTTTTCAGAGTTTTTCAGCAACTGCGAACTAACGATTTTTAGAAGGTGATGGTGGTGGCCTTCGAGAGTGGCCAGGTATCGACTGTCGAAGAATCATTTTTAAGGAAGCGAAAAAAAAGTACAAATGGTCAAAGGAACGTTGGAAGGAAGATTGAAAAGGTCTTACGGGCTGACGAGTCGAAGCTCGAGATGGTCGGTCGTAACGCGTTTATGTCAATTCTTACTGTTTAGTCAAACACGACGGAGGACCGTCTTTCAAAAAGTATGGTACAGGGCAAAGGAAACAGATGGTTTAGTTCGAATAAATTGGTATTTTAAACAAAAAGGGAAACAGTTTACGTGATAATAGCGTTGTGATAATAAGTGTACGTCTGGACAACGTTTAATTGGACCAAATTCTACACTTACTTACGCGCGACAATGACCCTAACAACAAATCGCACGCGATAGATATTCTCGAATTATTTGTAGCAAATTCGAAGTAATAAATCACTGAAAATTACGAAGCGGCCGGCCCAATCTCTCGACTTGGATCCCATTGAGAAACTTTAGGACAGACAGATCCGAGAATGTTGTCCTACTTCGGGAACAGATTTATGGAACGTCCTGCAACATGGGGAAACTTTCAAAAAATTGACCGCACGAATTCTGAGAATAGCGGAAACCGTAATAAAGAAGCACGGCGGATTCCTCGATGAAAAGGAAATGCAAACATTCTTTTATCTTTCAGCAAAACTTCCAAGGTATTTACGCTTTTAAACGAGAGAAGAAATCGTTTCACGATTATTTCGTCTTTTTTTTTTAATGATTTTTTTTTTTTTTCGTTATGAAACATGAAATAATAATAAATGATTATTTTTTTAAAACTTCGATACAAATGTAGCAAGTGTCGCAAAGACTTGTGTACTTCCTTTCGCACGGAGAAAACACTTTAGAAGCGTGTAGTAATTATTATCGTCATCGTTTTATCAATAACCGCCGCTATCAATCGTGTCATCGTTCCTCGCGTCGTGTTATCTTCTCTCAGATCGCCATAGGTTTTAACGTACCTTGCTATTGGAATTTGTTCGCGTTTCGTCGAATTAAAAATTTCGAGCGATCCTAATTCGAAGTTGTTCGTAGCGCGTGATGCGGGCAGGATTCTGTAGAAAAAGAGAAGAGAGACGATCTCTCGCGGAAACGAAGCGGTCGTCAGACGTGTTTTCTCGCGAGTGAACGAGGGGGAACACGATGGAAGGATGATCGACCTTGCGCAAGGTGATCGCAGATCGATCGGCATTCAATCCCGGGGAATTGACGCGTGGGCGTGCAGTAGAGTGAGTCGATGGAAATTTGCGCGTTTTCTTTCTTTTCGCTGGCCTTTTCGCGGTTCGATTCGATCTGTCGCTTTATGCATCGACTGTAGCGAAAAAGTATTCTATAACGCTTATAGAAACCATTTCTATTGCAATTTATACATATACATATATATATATATATATATATATATATATATAAAATATATATTTATATATTATATATTATATTATTATATTATATTTATATATTATATATTTTATATTATATATATAGAACGTGTATATCGAAAAACTATTAGTTTAGGAGATACTTTGACTTTAATTTTATAAAATCTATCGTATGAAAGTATATATATATATATATATACTGTTCTTGTCTTTTACATATAGATTTTATAAGAAATATCTTCTAAATTGACGGATTTTAGACTTTTTATATTTTATATTTTATAATATTTTATATTATATATATAGAACATGTAGATATTTAGAAATATCTTCTAAACTGATGGGTTTTAGACTTTTTATATTTTATATTTTATAATATTTTATATTATATATATAGAACGTGTATATCGAAAAACTATTAGTTTAGAAGATACTTTGACTTTAATTTTATAAAATCTATCGTATGAAAGTATATATATATACTGTTCTTGTCTTTTACATATGGATTTTATAAGAAATATCTTCTAAACTGATGGATTTTAGACTTAGATGGGTTAATACTTTTTTTTTTTTTAGAGAAAATAACCTACTGCCAAAAAAATTTCGAAACTATACTTGAAAAAATAGTAGTGACCTACACGCATCCATCTATCTAGAGACAAACTAAGTGTACCAAATTACTGCTCTCTCTCGAAACAGAAAAAAAAAAATACATTTCAGACATTTTCTAAATGACGAATAAGTGCATTTATAGATTAAAATAGTACACTGTTTATAAAATGTATATATAACTTATGTTATATATGTTACGTGTCAACTTAATTATAATCTTGTTCTGTTACGGTGCTAGTGAAATTTCGAAAAACGTGTTCGCACAACTTTCAATACGCGTTCAAATAGTAGAGAAACGTCGGTTGGATTTCGTCAAACATTTCCTCTCCTTTCTCCTCCTCAATCATCTCGTCACACACGTCGTTAATACATACGCCGATAATATTGCGCGTTAACGTTGGATTTATTCGCATTCCGTTCGGACTTCGACTCGACCGAATCCAGGCTATAATTGCCATAATCGATCAGGGAAACGCAACGAAACGTCGCAAGGGAGGAAATTCCAATTTCACGAGAGAGAGAGAGAAAAAAAAGAAAGAGAAAGTAAAAGAAAAAAAAAATAGATGGGATAAAAAAAGAAAGGAGACATCCTTCACGCGGTTTACACGCCAAAGCGTGCTCCGAGCGTTGTTGCATAACAATAACAGCGTCCAATTTTATGGTATAGATTTTTTTCAACCATCCGTTACGTAACGTAGCGACACGTGACGTAAAGTGCTGTTACAGGAGAGGCATTTAAATCGTGATGTATCGCGTTCGCCGCGAAAGCATCGATATCGCGACACGCGACGCGAACACCGAAACGAAACTTATCGGCGGCGTCGGTGTGCGCCGTCGTCATACACGCAATCTCCCTTACCTTTTTTTCTTTTTTTCCAAGTTCGAATTCAAATTTATGTACGGGGCACGGTCGGGGTGGCGGCGGTCGTAAAAATTTGTTCGCGCTGATCAAAAGCGATCGCGATTCAGAGCAGTCGGTCTAAACGAATTGAGAAAAATATCTGGCCGCTGGCTGCTGATCCTTTGAATAATTTCTCGAAAATTTATTGAAATTTCTATATGAAAGTAGTTGTTGATCAATAATTGAAACGTTGGATAAAGTCACATTTTCATCAATATCAAATTAACGATACACTTAGTATGATTCTATAATCGTATTAATACGTATAAATTAAATATGTGTGATGCTTAATACAAGTTTGTTGCTTAATATAAAATTTGTTCGATATGTGTCTGAAACAATCATAATGTGCCAAAATATCGGTATCTTATGTCGCTTGTTTTGTTTTGTGTTGTTTTACGTTTCGCGTGCGGCCGCGCGGTAGCGTGGAGTGGGGATAGTCCCCTACCAATTCCAAGAATTGGTGGGGATAGCGACGGACGCTTAAGTGGGCGCTACTGTATTTACTTATTATCCCTTTTTTTTTATGAGTGATAGAAAATCAATGTCAAAGTAAATTCGTTCCTTTCTTCTCACATTATCTAGAATCTGGAAATAGAATATCGTCAGACTGTTTATCATTACATCACTGTACTTTATTTTTGGTTTCGCACGTATTCACGTCGAAAGTTGGAGAAAAAAAATGGATTGCCTTTCTTTTCGATCGTTTTAACCTACTCCTGTGACACATGGTATGAATTCGCAGACAGTAAGATAATATGACTCGTGTCGTCGATCGAACGTAGTTCGAGTTATGTATTTAACGAGCACTGAATAATTGTTATCCACATCTTATTGATAGAATTCTGTTAAATTATCGAATCTTGTTAATTTTGATAATAAGATGTTGTCGCTCTATAAGATTTACCACTTGCGTTGGTAACTGATTGCGGACCATAACGAGCGACCAAACCGTATACAATAATATCGTCTTTTTTTTCTTCTTTTGAACTCGTCGACATTATCGAGAAGTAAATAATAAATTTATTATTTGTTTTGCCTGGGTTATGCTTAAATTATACTTAAAACTGAGAGAAATGTTGCAATTTTTGGACAAAAAGTTCTCGACGTGCGTGGCACAACATCATTCCAGCGCAAGGAGGTTAAAAAAAATAGTCTTTTGACTAATCACGAACTGCCTTCTTTTCGACGCGCGAATTTACACTAATTTTCGCCACGAATTTATTCCAAGCTCGAACAGATTGAAACAAATTGAATTCGTAAATTTGAAATCGACGGTGGAATCTCACGGTTTATTTACGTAATTAAAACTGTTCACGCAGCACGTATGGGGCTGCACGTTCGATTTCTAACTCTCTCGCCCACTGCGGAACAAAGGTTGCTCGTCGCCGACTGTTTCAACCGTACGTGCGTGCACGTACCCGACGCGCCATTGAATAAGTTCAGCGCGATACACTCTCTCGGTTGGAAATTTATTCGGTACTGGGTAATCCTACCGTTTTACCTGCGGGTTAACCCGAGCATCCAGGGTTAATTATACCGCCTGTAGGAGGAAAATATTTCATCGTCCGACCGGCCTGGTGGAATCCTTGGTGAATAGACCCACCTACTTGGATCCTTCGGCATGACGACGACAAGAGAGAAAGAGAGAGAGAGAGAGACGGTCGCTTTGAGGCCCCCAGCTCGCCGAAGGGCAACGTGATTCATGATCGCTGACGATGATTCACAGCACCGCCGTGACGTTTCCTCGTTCGACGCGCAGAAGCGTAGCTCGCTCCGTGGGCTCGTGGGAGAAAATGTCGTTTGCGCCTTCCTTTTCCCTTCCACCGCCGTTCTCGTTCGCCGTTCCAACACAGCGAGTGCACGTACATATATAGCGTACGAACGAATCGTGTGTTTCACCCAACGATCGAAGATTATTCCTCGACGACTTCGACTCTTCCAGCCTGTTCTTAGCTAATCTCTCAGGTGATTGATGCTTCGCGAGCAGGAGATATCGCGCCTTCCTTCTCGCTGAAGTGGCACGCAACGCTGGAAAAATGTAACGTGTTTTTCTGCGACGAGGAAACCTCTTGCGTCGCGAGGTGAAAATAGTAAAAGTTGCACCGTAGGTTATTTGGAATTGTCTTATCGTTAGTTTCATGGGTGTCCAATCTTTCAAATCTTCTGGCCTTCTCATTGGCCAGCAAAAGTTTGTCGAGGCAGTTTGCACGTAGTTTGCATAGATTTCTTTTATCAGTTTCAATGTTATCTGTGTTATATATGATATTAAAACAACTTTTATTGGTTTAAGGACACAGTCTTAATTCACTCGTATCGCAATTGTTTTGCGAGATTTGTTTCACGTTCCAGTTCCGAGATCGAGTTCTCACTGTTTTTCAGCTATGTCAAATTGCATTTGTCGAAGGAAAGGGGACATTCACGTGATTCGTGAACTCGTCCGATTATTTTTTAGTAATAAGTTTCCGTGTCAATCGAGTCAATCTCGATTCGTCCAACGGAATATTCGGTCTCTCTACCTCGCGTCAACCTCTTGAAAAGATCGCGTTGCAGTCGTGTTACGGCACTCGATACATGGACGTAACCGGCGCGTTTAAAGCATCGCGTGAAAGTATCGCAACCTCCTTTCTCCTTTTAAAACGGTTGATAACTCGCCGCAAAAGTGTTCTCTGGTCGAAAACATCGAAGTGTCGAACGAGCCTTCCTTCCTTCCTTCCTTCCTTCCTTCCTTCCTTCCTTCCTTCCTTATTTCTTTCGTTTCTTTCCTTCTGTCGTGTAATATGGCCACGACCTGTTCCACGGGAAGTGGAAGTTTCCGCCCGAAAAGCACGGTTATCGTTTCGATCTTCCGCGAGTCGCGTGATCGTATTCACCGGCTTGCATCTCGAGCAAGAAGTCGTCTCCTCCGTGCCTTCGTTCCAACGCAAAGTGATTCACTTCCTTCCTTTCCTGGAGGAAAGTTTCGCGAGGGGAAAGCGCGAGCAGCAGTTCGCCGCCCTTTCGCTCTTCGCGTTTCTTCCCTTGTGTTTCCTCGTCAACCTCTGCTCGTGGACACGGGTCGTAAATCACATCGACGAGAAGTTATTGACATACTTGAATCAAGTGAAACTCGACGTGGCCGGAAAAATGATATTTATTTCTCTGTAAATTTTTATACTCTTGTATTTATGTTGCAAAATGGCGTAAACCGCGACACGTGAATTATAAACAAAATTAATTAAGAATGATGAAAGAACAAGTTAATAATGACGTCTCTCTAATTTCTTCGATACAAGTTTATAAATACTTTAGTCGTTTAGTTCTAGTATTAGAAGTTTCTTTCTTTTTTTTTTTCTTTTTTTTTTTAAAGTTTGATGAAAGAATCCGTAGCTGGAAGAGAATAAATCGAGCTCTCGTTAGAGCTCGCCGGTTGGGCAACGCTAGGAGCATCATCGATGCCTGATGGCGACAAGTGAAAGCAACGTTTGAAAATATAATGATCGTTAAGTAAGCCTGCCGCCTCGGCCCGCACCCGAGACCGTTTCTTCGACGTTCCCGTTTTTCACGGCGCACGCAATTCCTGGCGTTCGTTTCTCCGATCATTTCAGGAGTTATTCCCCGGCTACGATTAATTCTTTGCTCGCGCGGTGGAGACGGTTGCAGAGATTCTGGGCCAGCGTCCAACCATCGACGATAACGACATAAACGTCGAGGCCGAAATAGCGTTAGGCGAACTAGAAAATGAAACGACAATCTCTAGAAATAGAGGTGTCTGTAAGCAGTCGTGCAAATTGGAAGGACATTTACCACGAAAGTGCGAGCCTTGTATCTTGAAGCGTGATAAAGAAAAGAGGATTTCGTAGTTGAAGATCATTGAAAAAAAAAAAAAAAGAAGTAGTAACAGCGTCTGTTCTTGTCTGTTAACCTAATGTTTTTACGATTTGCGCAGCAGATTCGAACTTTGCAACTTGTTTGCAATTTGCCTTGATAATTCGCGCATTTCTAAAAACTAGATAAGTCTAGACAAAAGTGGTGTTATTTCGAATTTTGCCTGTCCCAAATATAAACCCACGACGAAGTTGTGAACGAGCGATGTTGATCGTCAAATCAGTTTTGATTCTAGAAACCGGGAATAAAAACAGACTTCTTTTTTTTTTTTTTAATTTCGCCGATGCGAAATTAATCGAAAGCGCGACGAATCGTGGAATTGTGTTTCTGTAAAGAGAGAGAGAGAGAGAGAGAGAGAGAGAGAGAGAGAGAGAGAGAGAAAAAGAAAAAAGTAGGAAACGTGACTTGTGGCACAGTTCCCGTAGCATCTTTCGCCACCGTGTGTGTTTATTGTCTGTTCTAGTCGGAACGTGTCACGCGGTTCCGTTTAATTTCCCCGCGATCGTATTCAGCGCGAATCTCCGCGTTCAAATAGAGGACTAACGATGCTCGACGATAGTGTATGACTTTAATATGTGGCGGAAGTACGACAAAGCGGCGAGTAGCGGCGCTGGTTCCGCGTACAAATTGAAAACGCGCGGTATTAAGAGACGGACATTTTAATATGAATACACCGGCGCCCGCGTAATCGAAAAATTAATAACGCATCGCGAGTAGTGGTAGTCCTTCGCGGTCTACTTTATAAACAGCGAGCGTGAGAGAAAGGGAGACAGAGATAGAGTTGGTGAAGGAGAGAGAGAGAGAAAGAGTGTGTGTATATGTGTGTGTGTGTAAACGTCAGAGCAGCAGCCACACACGCGCAAACACACGCGGCGTGTTTCTTCTGTCCTCGCGCACGTTGTGTAATTTAATCAGTTGCCCGTCTAATTTGAGAATTAATAATAACCTGTTACTAATATTTGAGCTATAGCGGACGGAAGCAGCGAGTGGTGTGGCCGTTGGTACACACTCTTGGCGGCTGCGTCGCCTGCTACCCGAAACAAAGGTTAATGGCGACTTCATACAAAGTCCAACGGTACGGCGTCGCCGCGATGCGAAAAGCACACGTTAATGAAATTACAGTAAATAACACGCAGAGAGCAGAAAACTGAAAGAGAGAGAGAGAGAGAGAGAGAGAGAGAGAGAGAGAGAGAGAGAGAGAAATAGTACGGAGGAGAAAGGAGAAAAGCACGGTGCGTGGGCATGGTAATTTCGCTCGAAACTGGCGAGAGTCCCTGGCCGAGTATCGTTCGGAAGCCATTTTCGCGTTGCTTCGTTTCGTCGTCTCTTTGGCATCGCCTTTTGGTCCGCGTTTCCCTCCACCTCCTTCTTCTCCTCCTCCTCCTGTTCCTCTCAGCTTCCAACGATCCTGCCTCTCCTTACCCGCGCGCAAAAGCCTCGACCTTTTTCCCTCTTTCTCCCTCCTGTCGCTGAACGCGAACCGGACTGCTTGCTGCAGGTGTCTGTGCCGTGTGCTCTTTCCTCTTTCTTCTCGCGTCGTCGTCTCTCTCTCTCTCCCTCTCTCTCTCCTCCGTCTTCTCTCTTTTCGCGTTGTTCCCGAGAAGCGGCCAGCGAGAAAGGTGATGGAGAAAGAGGGTAGCGTGCACGGGCAAGCGAAAGAGAAAACGGTCGGCGGTGGAGACCCGTGTGTCTACGTTTTACGAGAGAGGCCAGGCGGCGACCGAGGGAGAGGGAGAGAGAACGCTTCGGGCAAAAACGTAGCGGAGATGGTGTCGTTTCTCGTGGACCGTGGCCGAGGAGAACGCCGAGTCGACGACGACGAGTCCACTCTCCCCTTCGGTCTCGCGTTGTGTTTCACTACCTCACGACCGAAAATTCGGGGCTCTAACATCTCCGAATGGTATTGGCATGATAATGGAGTTAAAGATGGATGATGGATTTAGGAACGGAAGGATTTGGGTAGATGAGAAAGGTGAAGGTTGTGCGTTTCGTCTTAGGATTTCGTCTCGCTGCCTGGACACAGCCAGTGGGGCTGATGGCAGCGACCCCTTATCCCAGAGACGCTTGTTGTTGTAACTACCTGCTAAGTTAGGCTGGACGGTCCACCCATCCTAGCGGTGTTTCACATTCTGCTTGCTTAACGTCGAAATCGCTGGGACTTCGACATTATGGATCACAGGGATCGTAGGCTGCTACAGTCTCCAACTACGATGCACTCTCTCTCTCTCTCGTTTCAAGCAGATTTACGTGGAAAGAGAGAAAGAAATTTCAGCATTCTTCGCTGTCCCAACAAATCGAGTGAGATCGACGGATGATCCTCGAGTTGTCGAGGTACTCGCTCTATTTCTCGAGCACGTATCGCGCGAGAACACAGAACTGGATGGAATTCCGGGAGAGTTGAACGCCGGATGAATAAGACGCGGGGAATCGTTGATACTGTTTTTCTCAATGGCAGATTCACGGGCCGACGTCGAACTGTGGCCGAAGATCGTGGCTGAAGAATGCAGCCTCGACTCGCCGAGAGCCACTACCTCTCCTCCCTCCTCACCCGTGTTATTGTCGACCAGCGGCCAGGGACGTACGCCGAAAAACCTATTCAACATCGCTCGTTCCCGGGCGTTTCCTTTGCAGGAAACGTTCCTTCGTAGGAATTAGCTTCCACGAAATACTCTCTGTCCAAAACCCGTGTCCATTTGAGAGTTCATTGTCTCTGGTCCTGCTGCTCACTGTGGTGTAGTTCAGTTCGAAACACGAGTCTCAACCAGTGACATTGCTATCGTGGAAGTGCAAACAAATGTGTGCCCTCATAGTTGCCCATACTGACAGAAAACGAAGAGTACAATATTTTAAATTATTATATAATATTTAATATAAGTAAATATATTATATAATATATAATATTTATATTTATATGTAATAATATTTATGCATAATATTTAAATTAATAATTATTTAATTATTATATAAATTAATATATTATATAATTTAATAATAAATTATTATATAATAATTTAAGTTAATAATTTATTAATTTAATTATTATAAAATATTTAATTATATATTATATGACAATTTAAATTAAAAGAAATTGATTCAATAATTTCACTTTTTGAAACACACTTTTTTTTATTATTCATTATTCTGCTCGCACGAGAGTAATCTCAGGATTTCGAAACCGTTTCGAATTCTGAGAGCAACTCCCCGAGAGCAGTATAATATTGTGTCCATTTGGGAGCAGGTCGACTCTTAGAACAGTTATCCACTTGCGAGAAATACTCTCGAGAGCAACTCGCGACAGTTTTACTCTCCGGTGGACACGTAGCTTAATACAGGCGGCTAAAAGTATTCGTCGCCCTCTTGAATTTCAAGATCGCTTCGATCTCGGCCGGGGGGGAAATGGAGAGGAACGAGACGAATGAAAACGTGGTCGTGTCCTCGTAAAATGGTTTTCTCTCTTCGCTGGATCTCTCGGTGGATGGCCGTTTCTCCCGGATCGACGATCGCTCCAGGTGGCACGCTCGTTGGTCGTTGGGTCGTTAAACGTCGACGTTAAATCGCGTAACAGTCGCGCAAAAGTCGGGTGCAAGTATTTCAGTTCACGCTACAATTAGAACGCGTTCTGCGTCTAAGTGTCTGGCGATAGTTGCTCGCTGGGTAGCGATGGCCTCGAGCAACTATCGCGCGTTTCAATTCTGCACCACGGTTTCCTCTAAATTTGCGTTACAACGATTCAGAACAGACATCCTCGAGATCACCTCCCGTTCAAACTTTAACCAAAGTAGCCGCTCGAAATTTGCAAATTATTAAACTTATTCCCGAGGTTTTTGCAAAGCCAAACCTTCAAAGCTCGAGTATACATACACACATGTACTTCGTAAGAGCAGTGAAACGTACGTACTGTTACTATTGTTTCACATATCGTTGGATCCAAACTATTGAACGCTTGCGCATTGAACTCGATCCCATCGCTATCGCGCAACTTCCTACTCCACTCGTAGAGCTCTGAACTCGTTAATGCCTCGACAAAGAGGCCTCGCCGAGTCCCGTAAGACATTGTTGTAAACGAAGTTGCTATCGGGTCGATTCACTCGCGGCTCACGGAATCGAAAAATGTATTTATTAACATTTTTAACGGGCGTATCGCGATACACGTACGTTGTTAATCACTCGCACGCAGCAGCGAGGAAGCGGAACCGTGGCAGACGAGAGACACGATCCCCGTTAGCGTGGAAACAGAGAAAGATAGATATAGAGAAAGAGAGCAGACGTCGAGAGCAATTAGGCTGAACCGAGGGAAAGAGATTGTGCAAATGATTAAGATATCGAGATAGTAATAGAGCGATATGTTTTATAATGGTCGCGTGGAGGACATGCGCGTTGTGAACGCAACGCAATTACTCGTCCCTCCCGCCGGGGGGCGGAGGGAGGGACGAGTAATTCAATTCGCGAAGGAAGCAGCAGACTCTGTGTACTCGCCGCCAGCTTGACGTACACACACACACACACACACACACACACACACACACACACCTGATTTTGCTTCGGTTTCCGCCGAATGGAAAACATTCTCCTCTCCCCTTCTAAAGCCTTCTCTATCTCGCGTAATTAAATATGCCCGCGGTGTAATTACCCAATTATCCTGTCGTGGAATTAGCGAAATCGTACGCTGTTTCGCCTCGTCGCGAAGGAGCACGAAGCAAACCGTTCGTTTCAGATAAAGACCCGGCTTTAGATATCGATAGGCGAGTCGATCTTTTTATTTTATCATTTGTTAAGAGAGAAGATAGGTACGCTGTTTCGCTGCGTTTGATCTATACACATAGTGGCGAGAGAGAAGAGTCTGCATCGCCGAACGATAGAGCAGATATTAACCTCTTGCGCTGGAATGACGTGCCACGCGCGTCGAGAATTTTTTTTGTCCCAAAATTGCAATATTTTCTCAGTTTTTAAGTATATTTAAGTATAAACCAGGCAAAACAAATGATAAATTTATTATTACTTCTTAATAATTTCTATCCAGCGATATCATACCGACGAGTTCAAAAAGAAAGCGACAAATTGTTGTATACGGTTCGGTCACTCGTTATGGTCCGCAGTGGTTAACCTCTTGCGTTGGTCGAAAACTTTTTGTCCCAGAATTGCAATATTTTCTCAGTTTTAAGTATATTTAAGTATAAACCAGGCAAAACAAATAATAAATTTATTATTACTTCTTAATAATTTATTAAATTTATTATTATAACAAATAATTATAAATAATTTATTAAATTTATTATTAAAACAAATAATAAATTTATTATTACTTCCTAATAATTTGTTAAATTTATTATTGCTTCTTAATAATAATATCCAGCGATGTCGTATCGACCAGTTCAAAAAGAAAGCGACGAATTATCGTATACGGTTCGGTCACTCGTTATGGCCCGCAATCAGTTGCCCAGCGCAAGTTGGTTAATACGAGTAAACGCGCGGTGCTGAGTTTTTTTTTTTTTAAATTCTACAATGCGTACTGCTTCGCGGTGTGTAGGAAAGATACCTCTCGTTCGCAGAGCAACGAATCGACAGAGCGCCGGTGTGAGAGAGTTTTATATAGGGAATTAACATAACGTCGACTTATCGGGAAGAATGGAAAGGACAGGCTAAAAAAGGAAGGAGAGGAGGGAAGGAGACAAAGCGATTCGAGAGGAGAGAATGTCTTCGCTCGATAAAAGACACCTTGCGTCCTCGTCCTTCCCCTCAAACTCCTTCCCCTCGAACCTCGCCGGAAAAGGGAAGAGAGAGAGAGAGAGAGAGAGAGAGAGAGAGAGAGAGAGAGAGAGAGAGAGAGAGAGAGAGAGAGAGAGAGAGAGAGAGACGAGGATGGACACGCAGGCAGACCCGCTTGAAATATTTCCAGCCACGGGTTCATAAATAACAGGTTTGCCCCGATGATTTTCGTCTTGGCGGATACTACGCCGGCTCGCTTATTGGAAATTCATTCCGCTTGCCTCTTGTTACCCTTTTAATTAATTTTAATGTGAATTTCAATGCCCCGGGGAGATCCCGCGCGGCTCTCACCTACGGTTACCCACGCCTTCTCGATTTTTATAATTTCATTAACAGCGCGAATGAGACGCGGTACGATCTGAAAACGAGAAACAAAGCCAGCTCGCCGGGTAGAAAACAATCGAGTTAAATATCTCCTCTCATTTCGTGCCAAATGCGAAATGTAATTTCTACACGCTATTTTTAGATGTTCGAAAGTTTCAAAATTGATAATGACGTAATCGTAACAAAGTTGTCGAGTTGAATGGAATTGTACGTATGCACATTCGTACAATTGTTGAGACACGTTTGTGAGCAATTACTAGCACGATTATGTTATGTACATACGTACATTAGCGGCAAATGAGCTGGTTATTTATGATCCTCCCTGCACCCGCGGAAGGAGTCTATGAAACTTTTTCTTTTTTTAACATCGTTAACGGTAACGATACGTCGGCGATCGACACGACAACCGTATTAATTAGAAGCGTTGCAGTTGCACGTGCGCCTTTGCCATCGATTGGCGCGAGAACGCGTGGATCCGCGCGACTGGAAAATTTCTGGAAAAGTTCAATTAATTCTCTACAACCGGTCTACAACCGGAGCTCATTTCCTCCGTGTACGATCGCGTTACGGTCTAATCGATGACTACAATAACGATCGCTTGTTATACATACAGCGGCCGCCTGGTTCAATCAGTCTTGAAACATAGGATCGCGTTCAGTCGCACGGCATTATTCCTCGTCTCGTTACATTGTACGAGATACATTGTGCACGCGGGATTCTTTGTATCATGCGAGATTTATCTCACAAGTTCGTCAGGATAATTGCCGCTTCAAGATAGATAGACCTAGATCGAAAACTTTTCCTGACGTTTCTCTTTCGACAAGATCGTTTGCCTCGAACTATGGGGTTTTGGAGTTTCATTCGAACACAGCGAGGAGTCGTGTTTATGAAAAATGTTGGTTGTTTCGTTGCAACTTAATCCTTTTAACCATCCAAGAGCCAAAAGAGAGTATTATACGTCTTGTCTTGTCTTAACACTTTGACAAAACGTGTGGCTGAACACAGCATATAACTATTGAAGTTTGCCATTTGTAGGTATGTGAATATAAGTAAGTAGTGAATAGTCATTTGTTGTTCAAAGTTTTAAGAAATTAAACATTGCAAATGCGTATGGAAAAAGTATTTTCTTTTTTAACAAAACGAATTTACACGAGTACACAAAAATTTACGTTAACTGACAGCAACATTTTTACACATTTTTACTTTACACAACAATTTGTATGGTGTTTATCAACAGCTTGAAATATAAAATATATCAACAAATGAAAACATACTGACAATTTAATAAGCTTAACAACAGCATTATGGCTAGGACTGGCGCCAATTTTTGAAATGACGTAGAATTACTACGTTTCAGCACGTTTCAACACTGAACATTTTTCGAACTGAGGTTTCGCCTGATTTTGACAAAGTGAGAAGCAGCGTGCACGTTTCACCGAGATCTCTACGACACGAGTGTTTTTTCGCAGCTCTAAATAATAGACACGAAAGAATGCTAAGGCACTGAAAGAGTTAAACTGACAATTGATGGTACATCAATCATGATTGGTTCACTGTTGAAATTTCGTCAAGCACGTTGCTGTTCCGCATCTTTCCAAATGTCTCTTCCAACCGTGAGGCGAGCTCGCGGCACGAAGAGGAAACGCCACCTTAAGAGACAGAGAAAGAGAGAGAGAGAGAGAGAGAGAAGAACGATGCGCGGAATTACGGAGTAATATATAACGGGTGGCCGGATCATAGCGGCCGTCGCGTTTGCCGTCTCTTATTCGCGGTGGGTCATTCGGTTATTTATGGGCTGGTAGTTGCTAGCAGCGCGCGGGGTTTGAACGATGGCGGGCGAGGGGTTGCTACGTAGCAGCAGGCCAGCGCAGCGCGCTGCGCTTTGATGCCGCGAAAGGGGGGAGGGAAAGGGTGGCGATTTCAGGGGGAGGTGGCACAGCAGAGGCTGACTCTCTTTGCTCGTGTGTCTGTGTCTCTCTCTCTGTGCTCGTGTGCTGCCTCTGTGTCTGCGTGTGTGTGTCTGCATGTGGTGTGCACGCGGCAACGCAGAGCGAGAAAGAAGAAGGTACACGCTCGTTGGACGAACGAACAGAACGAACGGAACGAACTGAAGCGGTAGAGGGAGAGTTCGCCAAGCTTGTACAGCGTGTGTAGCGAAGTCTATAAAGGAGCGCTTTATTGATCTCAGTTTGAACGCACGCTAGGATACCGATATACATAGTCCCTTGGCCGCGCTATAACGCGGCTACTCTCTCTCTCTCTCTGTCTCTCTCTCCCTCTCTGAACGAGGGGAGTTCTTGAGATACAGGGTGTGTCTGATCGGCCGGTGCGCGCTTTCTTCGCAAATGCCTGGATAATAGCGAGAGAGCCGGGGCAAACCCGGTTGTCGTCAAACTGGCCTGCGTGACTGGCTCCCCCAACGAACCCTGGAAAAATTATGTGGCCGTCGCGATCTCGTCTGGAACGCCGACTCTGTCCGAGTTCGTCGCTGCACCGCGCTCTCCTTCTCCGTCAGCAACGCTTCCACAAAGACTATCGGCTCTCTTCGCCGCTCTGTCTTTGTCTCTCTCTCTCTCTTCCGTTGCCGGGAGAATCTGGTCGATAAGTCCCGGCCTGATCATTTCGCGTGAACTTTTCGCGACGATATCGGAATCCAGCTGTCGGATATAATAGCCGCCCGTATCGCGTTCCATCTCCTCGCTCGATGGTGTTATTGTTGCGTGTCCATCACGTCGTTCCTCCATGATAGATGACCGTAAGGAAGAAGGGGGGGGGGTGGGGAAGAGATGTCTATTCGAGTGTCTCTAGGACACTTGGCTTTTGCTTGCTCCGGTTTTAGTTTCAGGACTCTGTTGATGTATCGGAGAATAGGGGAACGATTAGAACTGCCAAAAGTGGTCGAAGTGGTCGGATTTATGATTTTATATATTTGCAACAGTGTATTTTTTTTTTTTTAGACGTTCGAGTGATTTTTGACGAGATATATTAGCAGAAGCTCGTGCTCTTTTCTTCTTGTACCTTTCGCACTATAATTTCTTTGCCACGAATATCATAATAAGTAATATGTAGTTGCTTGACACTGTACGAAATTTTGTTTTATTTAAATTATTTTTTCCTTTAATTGTCATTAGACGGCAAATGTTTATCAAATTTGAAGAAAATGAGATTTAGTTCTAGCGCTAATGTTTGTTCCTGTAAAGATCCCTGGGATTTGGATAGTTACTTTCGATCGACAGTAATTGTTATTCGATTTTTGCTATTTTTTTCTTTCTTTTTGCTAGTTCTTTTATCCTTTCGTCTTCTTTTTAAAAAATAAAATTTCCTTCTCCGGAAAGGAGTAGAATTTCAACAAAATTACCCAAACGTTTTTCCAAGTGTCGACTGCAACGCAGTCCGACAAACCATCGCCCCGTGATCTAATCAATTATTTCCCATTAATGATGCGGAATGAACGCTCCTTCGCGGAAGTGTTTGCGACTGAAACGAAAGTCTCAGAGAACCGTGTGTCCGCTGGGATCAAATAGTCGCCAGGGACCGCATTTTCGAGAAAGTGGCCGCTAGATAGGCGTAGCACAGTAGCCATTTTTTCGGTGCTAGTTTTCTCTAACACTTGGTAGAAATTAAAGGAAGGCAAGACCCTCGTGAGAAATGCACGCTCGCTCTCTTATCCTTGCAGAAATCTCGACGAGCAGTGGAACACGGTTTCTTAGTTGTCGACTTAATTGCCCTATCTTCGCGATCGAGCCGATTATCTTTCAATTAAATCGATGCAGCTCTTATTAATTTCGAGTCCGTGCCAGCTACTCGAATTAATAGGTGATCGCAGAAGTGATGTTACGATTGAAAATGAACGGTTGATGATAAATCAATCAAGGGGAAATAATTAGGATCACATTGTTCAGGCCGTTTTCCATAATTATCTTGTACGAAATTTACTTTGGGCTTCTTGTTTGATTCTATATTTAGATATATTACGTTTGAATAAGAGCAATACATACTGCTCTTTTTTTTCTGTCGAAATCGTTTCGGATTCGATCTTCGATTTTTCACAATATTGCCCTGGTCTATCGAGCCGAAACACGTCAAAGTCAGCTTTGATATTTAACCAGTCTTCAGAAGACGGTGCGTGAATGACTTTCGTTGATTAATAATAAGAATATATCGCGCGAGCCTGCAATCGCGAGTTTCTCGCGTCTGATATGCATACGCACGCTTTCGCGCGTGTTTCACGCGCGGTTAGATACTCGAGCTACTGGATTTACTTTCCAATCACAGCACTGACTCGCTGAGAGTCGAAATATCGGCGACTGGAGCAGTGACTCAGGATCAATAATAGATTTTTCCCAGTCGCTGCACAAACGCGCGCACAATCGCGCATCCGTGCACGACATAAGCCAGCCAAGATTTCGTTATCCTTCTCAGTGTTTCCGTTTGCTCGGCCATGCAGAAATCGATGAGATCGTTCGAAGTCGTTTTGGAAGCATCGGCGATGTTGAAACACGTTTACAAAATTGCACTTTCGATTGATTGTTAACCACTTGCGCTGGCAACTGATTGCGGACCGGGCCGTCGTTCAGTAACTCGTCCTCTTTTCTGAATTCGTCGGTACATCACTGGATAGAAATTATCGAGAAGTAATAAATTTATCATTTGTTTTGCCTGGATTATACTTAAATATACTTAAAATACTTAATATACTTAAATATACTTCAAATACTTAAAATACTTAAATACTAAAATACCTAAAATACTTAAAATACTTAATTATACCTAAAATACTTGAATATACTTAAATATACTTAAAATACTTAAAATACTTAAATATACCTGAAATACTTGAATATACTTAAATATACTTCAAATACTTAAAATACTTAAAATACTTAAATACTAAAATACCTAAAATACTTAAAATACTTAATTATACCTAAAATACTTGAATATACTTAAATATACTTAAAATACTTTAATATACCTGAAATACTTGAATATACTTAAATATACTTAAAATACTTGAATATAATTAATACTTAAATATACTTAAAATACTTGAATATAATTAAAATACTTAAATATACTTAAAATACTTAAAATACTTAAATATACCTAAAATATTTAAAATACTTAAATATATCTAAAATACTTAAAATACTTGAATATACGTAAATATACTTAAAATACTTAAATATACCTGAAATACTTGAATATACTTAAAATATTTAAATATACTTAAAATACTTAAATATACTTAAAATACTTAAAATACTTAAATATACCTAAAATATTTAAAATACTTAAATATATTTAAAATACCGAAATATACCTGAAATACTTGAATATACTTAAAATACTTAAATATACCTAAAATACTTGAATATAATTAAAATACTTGAATATACTAAACATTGCAATTTTGGGACAAAAAATTCTCGACGTGCGTGGCACGTCGTTCCATCGCAGAAGGTTAATTCAGGATCCAAAGGGTGGTGTCACATTGACGCACCACGTTTCGCGCATAGTTCACTTCTCTCATCCTTCAAAAATATACTCGTGTCTATAGATATCGTTAGAGTTGGAAACTGTAGAGTCGAAACTCGGCTAGTTTTACAGGATACTCTTCATCTTTCCACGTTCGAAACTTACCAGAGCTGTGTCAGCTGTAGATATCGTCGGTTAACGCTTCAACTTACGAGCCTCGTTTGATCGATCTCGGCAGCTGTGTACGTGGCAAAAGCCCCCCCAGCCGAGTTGAGGCCGATTCGTGGCACGATTCGACGACGTTGTCGATGCTCGAATTACATATACGCACGGCGTATATCGTTTCTCGCGCGAACACGACCGAAAAATCCGTCGCCGTTTCACAACGGCCGAAGCCGTGTTCGTTTCGCAAACCGTGTATCGCGTGTGCCACGCGGCCGAGAAATGTTAGCCCTCTGCGAGACACTCGCTACGCGTTTACGCATTCACGGGAAATTGAAATACGTCGAAACATACGGATTTTTTACTGGTAGGTTGGTATAATAAACAGGAGCAGAAAGGAAGCGAGAAGTAAGTAGTCGACAGTAAAGAGAATTCTTCGAAGTGTCTCTTCGCTCTCGAGTAAATCGAGTTTCGTAAATTTCGATAATTCCGAGCTGAACGGAAATGAGTAATTAACAAATTATTCTGCGTGTAAAAATGAATCGAAAATTCCGAACAACGTGTTTTTATTTTTTCTTCCATTCGAAGCTTCGAATCTCGACTTTCGTCTCGAAGACGAAAAAGATTCTGTTTCACATTTTTAGCTTGTTTTTATACGTAGGAAAACTTCCTATTAATTATTCTATTGTTTGAATGTCTAGAATTAACAAAATTCAATTGTACTTCTCGTGTATTCGATTTCCTCGAAAGACAAATCTCACATCGAATCATTTCATACGGGTTGGAGACACTTTTAGCATAGATTCTTGCAATTGGATTATCAAATAGAATACACTATCGATTCTTTTGTCTCTTCCTCTCTTTATCTCCACCTCTTGCTTATTTTTATCACCCTCTCCTTTTCTTCGTCTTCGAAATTTGTTTTACATATTAAAATATTTTTTGTACATTCTATATTATACGTATTTTAAAATTAAATTCCGGGAAATCTTCTACCCCTAAATATCAGTCGGACGATTCTCGCTTTTAATCAAAATAATATTCCTCGATCGACCGATTCCCCGCTTCAATTATAAAATGTTGCCTGTCGTTCTTGCCGATGCAAGATTCGCGAAAGCGAAAGTAAAAGTCTGAGGCCTGGAAACGCGTATTCGAATGTTCGTGAGACTATCGTTTGGACTGTCGTTCGGTCGACCTGTCGCGAAAAAAATCTCCATGGGCGTGTGGAGTTTATCGGTGGAGTTAATCCGTACGATATCTGCTGGTCGATAACGCGTTTCCAACACCGCGGCGTAAATATTGCACAGCTTTCGATTCTTACGTACATACGTATCTGTTACCGCTTTGGAATTACTCTAGTTGCCTCCGAGCTATTCTCGTTGCTCTTCTTAAGATCCTTGGATCTTACTCGACTCAGAATCTATTTCTATTTGAATGATTGATTGATGACCAAAATGCCCGAAGAGTCGAAACGAAATTTTCCCATTGCTATGTATTTTTCGATCGATTGCGTTGACTTGCTTAGTTCTCCGAAAAGTGTTGTCCCGACGTAAGTATGATTGGAGTAGTTCTAGAAAATAGCCGCGATAATCCTATCGCGAAAACACTTAACACTTAATGGCGTTCTAATTCTAGAAAACACTCAACACTTAGTGAATAATTAATGAATATTTAAATTTAATTAATGTGTAAATAATTAGCGAATAATTAATTAATGATGTTAGAGACTCGTACTAGCAAGCATTCATTGTCATCATCGTAATTGCGATTTTTCCGCCTTACGGCGTCATATTTCTTCGAATTTTTTATTCAGTTGAACGGGTACGAAATACAAGTTCTCTAAAGAAAGTGTTCTCCAAAACGTGTAGACTCGATACAAGCATGATTGACAAGGAATGACTCAAATGGAGAGCAACGATGTTCCTAGAGACTGTTGGATTCTCCTCTTGCGCTGGAACGACGTGCCACGTCGAGAATTTTTCTAGAATTGCAATATTTTCTCAGTTTTAGGTATATTTAAGTAAAACAAAACAGGCAAGACGAATAATAAATTTATTACTTATCAATAATTTCTATCCAGTGATATCGTACGAGTTCCAAAAGAAAGCGACGAATTGTTGTATAACGTGTTTGGTCGCTCGTTATGGTCCGCAATCAGTTGCCAGCCGTAAGTGGTTAATTTCCCTTTTCCTTACTTTCTGTACTCGTAAGTGGGAATTTTGCAAAATTACTATTTAGGACGAACGAGAGCAAAATATTTCTCGCGCTTTTCGTTTCTCCACGACGCAAATTTTCTACACCAGCGATTTAAATAAAAATGAATATTCGACGACGTGCCACGCACGTCGAGAATTTTTTTGTCCCATAATTGCAATATTTTCTCAGTCTTCATCGAGTATATTTAAGTATAACCCAGGCAAAACAAATAATAAATTTATTACTTCTCAATAATTTCTGTTCGGTGATACAGCGACAAGTTATTGTATACGGTTTGGTCACTCGTTATGGTCCGCAATCAGTTGCCAGCGCAAGTGGTTAATTTCCCTTTTCCTTACTTTCTGTACTTATAAGTGGGAATTTTGCAAAATTTCGAGAATTGCAAAACGTCGAGAATTGTTTTGTTTTAAAATTGCCATATTTTCTCAGTTTTCATCGACTATACTTAAGTATAACCCAGGCAAAACAAATAATAAATTTATTACTTCTTAATAATTTCTGTTCGGTGATATAGCGACAAGTTATTGTATACGGTTTGGTCACTCGTTATGGTCCGCAATCAGTTGCCAGCGCAAGTGATTAACCTCTTGCGCTGGAACGACGTGCCACGTCGAGAATTTTTCCAGAATTGCAATATTTTCTCAGTTTTAATTATATTTAAGTAAAACAAAACAGGCAAAACGAATAATAAATTTATCACTTATCAATAATTTCTATCCAATGATATCGTACCGACGAGCTCCAAAAGAAAGCGACGAATTGTGTGTGACGGTTTGGTCGCTCGTTATGGTCCGCAATCAGTTGCCAAGTGGTTAACCTCTTGCGCTGGAATGACATGCCACGCGCATCGAGAATTTTTCGTTCCAAAACTGTAATATTTTCTCAGTTTTAAGTAAATTTAAGTAAAACAAAACAGGCAAAACGAACAATAAATTTATTACTTATCAATAATTTCTATCCAGTGATATCGTGCCGACGAGTTCCATAAGAAAGCGACGAATTGTTATACATACGGTTTGGTCACTCGTTATGGTCCGCAATCAGTTACCAGCCGCAAGTGGTTAAGAGAGCTGGCGTACTCGGCAAGCGCTCATCGTCATCGTCGTCGCTGTGGTTTCTTCGCCTCTCTCGCAGCGAGTCCGTTCTTCTTCGAAGCGTGATGGCGTCATTCGCGTGTGAATCTTAACGTTGTTTCATCCCTTCTTCTGGCTCTATGTTAATTTACGGATCAGATCTAGGTGGTATTTCGCAGCGGCGGCTGCTGGCCATCTCGCTGTGACCATCGCCGCCGTTGTATCGCGCCACACGAACCTTCATGACACGATAATAAGCGCTGACTGTCGGCTCGTTTATATCGTGTCATGGTCAAAGCTTACGAGGGTCAAAGACACAAACTCGTCGGACTTGGCTGTTCGAATGCTGGCACTGCGACGTTGTACACGCGACAACACGCAGTATTATAACGCCGGCTAAAGAGGCAAAAGAGCTGTCACATCTCGCGAGGCATGACGGCACGCGTTCACACACGATTTCTCGTTGCTCTGTTACATAAGATAAACGTAAACAAGAGATTTTGTCCAGCGTGCTCGTGGCCAAACTTGGTTATCAAAAATTCTTCAGAGTAGTGGAAACTTGTCGCTCATTGTGGAGAGACGTACGTACGTGTGACGTATTGAATACGAAAAGAATGGATGAAACGAATATTCGAATGTAACAGAAATTTTAGACGAGCATCTTCGTATTGCCACTACCTATATCAAACCAATATATTGACGAACTGGTGTTTCTGAGAAACAAGCTTGGTGCTCTCATTCAAAAATTTTCACATTCTTTCCAATTACTATAAATACATTTTTCTAATCAATGTACTGTCTCACTACAAATGTTTTAACATCCTCATAAATAATGTAATAGGCTACATTGAACTGATAAAAAAAATATGTAAATTAGTTGGCCAATGAGGAGAGCTACACAAGATCCAAAAGGTTAGACACCTATAATTTAGAGCGAAATAAAAAAAAAAATATCAAAAAAGATCGATCTCAAAGTGGTTTGTCTTCCATTAAAATTTGCCAACTTGACGATCAACGATTCATCACGTTGTTCTGTTTCTTCTGAAATTTATCTTCAGCCGATAAATCAAGCGACGAGTGGGCAAAAAGCGGCGGTTTGAAAGCGGCGCGCGGGACCGTTTCGTTGTAATTCACGGGAATTACGAACGGCAGCTTGCGCTCATTACGGATTAATAATTTATTTCGGGACCGTCTGTCTCATATTGGAAAGCAATTGTCGCGCGGCTAAAACAAAGCGCGAGGCGCCGCGCGATATACTTTTTCTCTCTCTCTCTCTCTCTCTCTCTCTCTTTCTTCTTTCTTGCCTCTTCTCCCTCGTTCGTGCATCGCCAACGCGCGCGCAATTATACGAGTGTTTTATCCCCGTGCATAATCGCGTCCCGCGCGCGGAAGCCTCCACCTCCGCGAATTAAAACTACCCCCGGACGATGATAATGCGCAAACCGCTACTATCTGCATTATACGAACGTGCTTGACCCTCGAACAACCAGGCCGCCTTTTGTATACGTGAATTTTTTTCTCCTCCAGAGAAAATTTACCTCGTCCGCGGTAGCGGCGTTATTTACGATCATTGGAATCGCTAATATTTTCGTTATTAGTGGAAAAACGAATTCGTACTTTTAATTGCGCACAACCGTGTGCAACCGTGTTTTCGCGTTCGTCGGGGGGATTCAGAGTGGCGCGATTGTACATATAATCTCTTGCTCTGCGTCGAGAATTTTTTTTTGTTTCAAAATTGTAATTTCCTCAGTTTTCGGTATATTCAAGTGAGACAAAACAGGGAAAGCAGATAATAAATTTAATACTTCTCAATTTAATTTCTACCCCTCTATATCGTACCAAAGAGTTTGAAAAGAAAGCGACGAATTATTTTATACGGTTTGGCCACTCGTTATGGTCCGCAGTCAGTTGCCCAGCGCAAGTGGTTTAAAGTACAGCGGTGGTTTCCAGAAGTTTCTTCCCACCTATTTCTCTCATTTTAATCGAATTATAAGGAAAACCTAACTTCATTAATTTTCAATTGAACTTTTATTGTAGTTGGCTGCGATTTTTGACCCATCATGTACACACGGTAGAGAGAAGGTCAGTCGTTTTAAACTTGTAAAATCTCGAAGAGATTACGAGATTGGCAATTTCGACAGCCGCTCGCGCCAAAAGTATTTCTTGATATCATCGATGGGCAACTGCGGATGAATTAATAAATAATAACCATTAATAAAGTTTAAGAAATCATGAGTGTATCACACGACCGGATGTTACATCCCTCGTCTTGTAATATATATCGAGTTGCGCACTCGAGTGGTTCACGAGTTGTAGTTTCGATTTGAAAAAAAATTTCAATTTGATGCTCAATTTCTTCGAATCGAACATTGACTAACGATTAGTACAAATTGTATACGACGTTTCACATTTTACTTTGTACCTAGTAAGTAATAAATTCACTCGAGAAGATTGAAAAGCAAATCGAAAAGGCAACGGGGTTGAAAGAAGATCCCTGGTTCAAGCTTCTTCGTACAATTTTCACGTCGTTTCGAAATTTCGAATGAAACGCGGAAGCGATATTGTACTTCCGGGGATGGTGGCGTCGTAATTAACAGCTGTTGTACAGCACTGTTGCGGGGGTTGAAACTGTGTCAGGATGTGGTTGAACCTTTAAATTGGGGTTCCTTCGCTGGCAACCTTTTGACATACAGTGAGGAAGAGGGAGAGCTAGTGGCGGAACAGTAGCACGAGCAGCACGATAAAAATAAATTATACGACATTTCTTTCCCGCTGTTCGTCCGCGGGGACATAATATATCGCGACCGTCGGGGGTGGATTTCTCTGGTTACAAATTCTTTATCGTCGCCGCATTGTTGTTTCATTTCGATGTCACCGGAGCGAATCAATGAACGTTGGCGTTAAAAACCGAGGACACAGTTTTGGGAAAGAAGATTCAAAACTTGGCGTTTCTGTCGAATTTTATAATAGTACAACAAGTCAAATTATCGAGTCGTTAAATCGGTATAGAAAGAGCTTCTGCTCTTGGATCAATTCGTAAAGAAATTGTAAGATAAAATTCGTTACACTTAACTATTCGATATTTACGATACGCTGACCTGAAGAATGTAACAAAAGTTAATCGGAAGAGTACGTGTACACGAGTTACGCAGTTATTGAATCTCGTTCAGCAGCTACACTGTTCAACTCCGTAAATAGAAGAGCAGAAGGGGATGACGACGTTTAAACTTGCGAGAATAAATTACAATAAATTACAAACAAATGCGATAAACTTGCGGAAAATAATCAGAAAACGTGTTGTTTTATGTTCGTCGATACATATAACGAAAAAGCTGCGTTTCTGTTTTTCGAAAATATCGAGATTCGACAACAAATCTCCGTCACGTTTTTACCCTCGACAAACTTTTTTTGTATCATCTACGAGCAATTTATTTACGAAGCTCTCGTCACTTCAAATAAAATGACACGGTAGCATCGAAAATAATCATTCAAATGATATTTAACACGAAATTTTGTTCCCAACGTTGTGATATCGTTTAAATTTAAAGCAATCATCAACGTGTATCGCGGGTTTGCTAAAACAAGTCAATGATACATAGTTTCAACCCCTGGAAAACATAATATTCTTCACCGATTTTTTAAACTTTCGCAAGAGTTGTAGTTTATGCAAATTACCGAGTGTCAATTGACTCGCGACTGTTAACAGAAATTTCTTCTCCTGAATATTCTTCTTCTCTTCTTACGTCTTATTCTAAGCGTCTGTTCAGATACGTTCGTTGTTATTATCAGCGAATTATAAAAAAAAAAGGAAGTCCAAGCTGTTGAAGCTAGATTAAGTATTAGACGTTTCCTTGAGTAGGGGCAAAAGTCGAGTGGCAAAAGGATTAAAAAAATTCCTGTAACTTTGGTTCACCATCGAAGACGCGTGATATTAACCCCCTTTCGCTGGTTCGCGGACCATAACGAGTGACCGAGCCTTGTACAGTGACTCGTCGCTTTCTTTTTCTTTTGAACTCGTCGATATGACATCACTGGATAGAAATGATAAACAAGTGATAAACTCGCCATTTGTTTTGTTTTGACTGGGTTACGTTTAAATATACTTGAAACTGAGGAAATGTTGCAATGTGTCGACGTGCGTGACACATTGTTCCAGCGCAAGAGGTTAAAAGCTTGATGCACGGAAGTTGAAGAACGCGCACGCTGAGAACTGCAATCTCTGGTAACGAACGCCGATAAAAGGAAAACATCATATTCACCTTGGACGCGGTTGGAAACGTCCGGGCAGCGTTTCGCGCGGCCTTATTACGCGAACGGAACGGAAACGGTTTGCGAAAAAGCGTAACGGCAGCAGCCAGCAGCAGCCGGTGATGTCGAAAGGGAGACCCCGGGCGGGCGCAGCTTTACGCGAAAGCCACTGGCTGCTCTCCACGGCTTACAGGAAATTACATGTGAAGAGTTTGCCAGGGTATATCCGCGAGAACGATCAAAGCCTCCAGGAAGCAATTACTTTTAACCTGCCACGAAATTCGTCGTCGCGTCCGCGCCGCCTCCTCCGCCCCGTCGTTCCTCCGTTTGTCGCAGCTTTCTCGATCGAACGTTCGATCGCTTTTATTTATTGCCTCATCGCTCCATTGTCGGTACATGTTATTAATACGCCGCGGCGAAACGATCGATGGGAGAACAAATAATCGATGGACGTGTACGCGCGATGGCGATTACGCGCCACGTGAAAGTGTGTTGTTTGTGCACGCGCGCAAAACCTGATCGCTCTAGCCGAACAACAAGCGATTTGACCGATATTATTACGCGATACGTGTATGTACGTATATACGTGTCTGTCTGTCTGTCTGTGCGCACGTGTGGCATAACTACACGTTTACACATGTACCCACTCCAGTCGTGGTTCATTCATAAGTTGCATATTCGTTGACGGAAACGTTGTACATCATGCATATCGCGTATGTATATATATATATAAATATATATTGCAACAATCGATTCGTTTCGCAGCTCCATTCTCCATTTTTTTTTTTTTTTTTTTTTTTTTTTTTTTTTTGAGTTTTTTTTTTCTTTTTTTTTTTTTTTTTTATTTATTTGTTCGTTTATTTATCCAGCGATTCATCGACACGTTCGCGCGAACAACTCGCCAGGAATCTCGAGAGAAAAATGCGTTATCGCGCGCGTCTCCTTCTCCAGCGGTTCTGTCGCATCCGTTTTCCGACGGCCGAGCTTATCGCCATACCGTTTATTTATGGCAGTCGTCACGAACTGGCGAGAGTCGAGCTCCTTCACGTTTCACGATTTGAAAGGTTGTCCCTTCATGTGCTAATCAACCTAAGCGTGAATTTCTCATGGCTCCGAGGTCTTCTCGTTGGGCTTATGCGACTGCGATACAAGGATCCATTATAGATTCTTTCGCCTTTCGTTCAAGAACCCAACCTATTGAACGTTCTCTTGGTCTTGGGGATATTTCAAAATGAACATGAAGCGATAAAGAAAAGAAGCATTTGATTTTTTTGATCAAACAAGAACATCAGAAAAGCCAACGATGTTTTGCTTTTAATAAAGTTTTAAACTGTGTTCTTGAAAGAAAAAAATCAAATGCTTCTTTTTTTTTAATCACTTAATATTCATTTTGATATATCCTCTAATTTTTGTAAGCAGCGTGTATCGTAGCACCGGAATTAACTACTTTTCTTTTTAAATTCTCATTGTTTAAAGTCGTGCCAACTGCTTGTGTGGGTTATTAACGACTTTGGAAACCAAATCTTACAATTTATTATATAGAGGTTAGACTGTTTTAAAAAATGTATTTAGGATCGATTTCATATCTTTCAGGTTGTCATTCAGGGAAAGACTTGCGTTCAATTGAACTCTGTTCGCATATTGGTGTATCTTCTGCACTGGACAATAATATGTTCCACTGGTTGAACTTCACACAAGTTGAGGGATCTTTATTGATGAGTTTTTCCATGGCTCGTCGTGATCCTTGAAGTTACAATTACTCTCTTTCTCGTGTCTTGGTAGAGAACGAGGAATTGTCTTCTTAAAGAATTCATCTTTGATTGATTTGTCGTTAGCCACGGTTTTACATTTTGTTCCAGTTTCTTTTAACTGTCTCTGTTTTAAGCTGACAAGTATAGATTCTGCCGGCAAGCTGGTTGGTGTTTTAATTTAATCTTAGACATTTTATTGATGTACAAACAATGTGTTTTAAATATTTCAATAATTTCTCGTGAAACATATGAACAGAAGCTTTCGTAAAATATACGAAGCTCGTACTCTCGATTGTATTATAAAGTTTCTGTATTTTTCTCGTCTTCAGTGTCTCTGATGGGAATTTTATGCCTATGATCGTCGTTAATTATTTCGGCAATTATTTCGTCGAGACGATAGTTCGTTAGAACGCGCATAGTTTCGCCACTTGCGCAGCTTACGTATACTAATTGCACCGACTCGATGAGTGAATTACGCGTCTCACTCGCGGTATATATCATCCCTCTGATCCTTCTCCAAGCTTTCGCAATACGCGCAATATGTTCCCCGCCTCGTTGCCGCGACGTTCACGGTGGTGGGAGGAAATTACTCCGAAAAAAAAGTATATCGATCAGAGTACTCTTGTTTTATGTCAGGAAACGTACTTACGACTTAACGATAGAAGAAAACTCAGTTGTTTCACTATAGCGGCTGTGAGTCTTCCACCGTTCGCGATTCGTCAAAGTATTATGTAACACTGACTTAAAAATCACATACTATGTGTACATGGTTCGACAAGATACGAGAGAGAAAGAGAGAAAGAAACAGCTCCACAGGAGTATCGTTTCATTGCTCGACTGAACCGACTTTATTGAATATCGGGTTTTTATACAGAGCGTTATCTCGAAGTTTCACAGAGGAGTCAGATAAATTTTACCTCTCGTGATATGAACCTCTTGCGCTGCAATGACGTGCCACGTACTTTTTGTCCTAAAATTGCAATATTTTCTCAGTTTTAAGTATATTTAAGTATGACCCAGGCCAAAGAAATAACAAATTTATTACTTCTCAATAATTTCTATCGAGTGATATCATACCGACGAGCTGAAAACGAGAGCGACAAATTATTGTATACGGTTTGGTCACTCGTTATGGTCCGCAATCAGTTGCCAGTGCAAGTAGTTAACCTCTGCCACGCACGTCGAGAATTTTTTGTTCCAAAATTGCAATATCTTCTCAGTTTCAAGTATATTTAAGTATGACCCAGGCCAAAGAAATAACAAATTTATTACTTCTCAATAATTTCTATCTAGTGACATCATACCAACGTGTTCAAAAAGAGAGCGACGAATTATTGTATACGGTTCGGTCATTCGTTATGGTCCGCAATTAGTCGCCAGTGCAAGTGATTAACCTCTGCCATGCAGGACGAGAATTTTTAGTCCCAAAATTGTAATATTTTCTCAGTTTTAAGTATATTTGAGTATAACTCAGACGAAATACAAAATAATGAATTTGTTGTTACTTCTGAATAATTTCTACCCAGTGATATTATACCGACGAGTTCAAAAAGAAAGCGACGAATTATTGTATACGGAGTTCGGTCACTCGTTGCGGTCCGCAATCAGTTGCCCGGCGCAAGTGGTCAACGAATATCGCGATGTATCGATGTCGCCCCTTCCCCCTCCGAGTTCTCTTCCTAGTTATCATCGTCGTTACTACGGAAAAGTATCTCACTGTCTCGAAATATGCTCTTTCTCTCTCTCTCTCTCTCTCTCTCTCTCTCTCTCTCTATTTCTCTTCTCGCGGCTATCCGTCATTCTCTCGTATTAATTAATCGGGGACACCTTTACCCGGTGCGTCGAAACTTTTGGTGCACGTTCCCGGTAGTAGTAACGCGCTGAGAGGCGGAGAAGTGGGGGAGGTAGGAGAAGGAGAAGGCTTTCAGGCTCGTTCTTCCGGTGCAACAACCCGGAATGCCTTCAGATCTCGTCCGCAAACGACGTCCGTCTTGTACGTGTCGGTACGTTACGGGCCATATCTCGTCGGGCGTCCCCCGTCGAACCCCCTCTCCCTCCCCCGTGCGCGTTCCATCCCCCCGATCTACCAATTCCAGCGAGCGCTTTGCGACGGAACGTGGAACTCTCTCTCGCTCCTCGCCTCTCTCTGTGCCGCGGCCTTTCTCGTGTCTCGTGCACACGCCGCGCGCCGGGACGCACGGAACGACGAGCCAGCGCCGCGCAGCCGGAGCGGCAGAGGATCGCGAGGAGAAGCGCGATAGAGCGACGTGAGCGAGAGACGGGCAAACGAGGCGGCCCGCGATGCATGAAAAGAGAGGCAAAGGGACAGAGAGAGAGAGAGCGAGAGAGAGAGAGAGAGCCTGAGGGGGGGGGGGGGGGACACGAGGCCAGGGAAACGTCGAGCAGGAGGAACCGGGCCGTGGAACGTGCACGCGAGAAAGAGAGCTACCCTGACACACATCTATACGGTTCCACACACATACACACACTCACACACACGCGCGCGGCGAAGAGGACGCAGAACGAGAACCGATGCGGCTGTCGCGAGGAAGAAGAGCGGTCGGGGGCAGGAGAGGCGGCTGGTTGGAGTGTCAGGAACGAATCCGGAGGAGGATAGTGGGAAGAGGGAAAGAGAGCGCACGAACGAGCCCGGCGACGGACGGCGAGAACGTGGAAGAAAGAGAGACAACGAGAGCGTGTGCACGATACGCGAGAGAAAGACGGAAAAAGATGGAAGGACGAACGGAGCGAATCGGAGAGAACGGGCGTAAGTGAGAAGAGAGAATCGAAAGAGCGTGTATGTATGTATGTATGCACATATGTACGTGGCCCGCGCGAACGAAGAAGAAAGAGAGGAGAGTAGAGCGAGCAAACGGCACGAGCGAGAAAGATGCAGCAGCTAACGCACACAGCCGCAGAGAGGAACGACGAGAGGGACACACGGCCAGATAGAACTCGAGCCTCGAAGAGTAGTAGCGCGTGCTCACAAACTCAGCAGCCAGCGCCTCTCGCACAGCGTGTGCGCTCCCCTTCGTCCCTGATCCGTTCTACTACGCGCGTTTCGCGTCGTTGACGTCGTCCTCCTCTCGTCGTCGTAGTCGTAGACGTAGTCGTAGCCCCGTAGTCGTAGTCGTAGTCTCCTGGCCCCGCCGCGTCCGCCTAACCAACCTCGTCCCACCTAGCCTATACCGCTTCCTCCTCTCGCTCCCTGCTCGTCCCTCTTTTCCACCGTTTCTGCCGCGCTCTATCTCGGTCCGCTACGCTTCTCTCCCGGTCCACCCACCGACCCACGAAACCGCTCGTTCCCGCGCGTCGACTCTCACCCCCCGCGTGTACGGCAGAGGCTCGGGCTCGGGCTCGCCTCCCTATTACTCCGGCTCCGCTCCACCGCTTCTCTCCTCTCTTTCTCCGTGGATCTCCTCTCCGAGAGACGCGTTTACGCGTCTTCTTTCTCCACGCTCGAGATTACATGGAGAAAAAAGGAAAAAAANAAAAAAAAAAAAGAAAGGGAAGAAAGAAGGAACGAAGGAATCTTTTTCTCGCGTTCTCTCGACTTTCTTTTTTCCTCTCTCCTCGTTCGTGTCGCCGTTCGTTGGTTCGTTCGGCCAGAGCCGGCCGACACGAGCGACAGCCAGGCTCTCCGCGATTATCTTTTGTCCGATCGTACGTTCCTACGTGCGTGCCTGCGTGCATGCGTGCGTGTGTTTGCTTGTGCAATCGAGAGCTCGGATAGGCACACACACACACACACGTAGGTACGCACGCACGCTCGTTTTAGTTTCTCTCCTTTGCACGCGTCTGTCTTCCTCCTCGTCGTCATCGTCGCGCTCGTTCGTATTCCTCGTCGTTGCTCTCCATCTCGTCGTCGTTGCGTTACGTTCGTTCCTTCGTCTCGTTCGCCTGTGTGCGCGATCCACCTCTGGGTATATTAGCGAGTCCCGCCGCCAGCATAGCGCCGCGACCGCTAGAACGACGAGCTTTATATTATCGTCGCTGGCGGCGATGCCGCGCGCATACCGTTCAGTAGCGAGCGGTAGCGTTCGTTCCGTTCTTCTTGCCGTGCAACGGAGAAAGAAAGAGACGCAGCAGTAGCAGCAGCAGCAGCAGCCCCGACAACGAGGGAAAAAGAGGCGCGATGGGAAACAGCCATCGAGAGAGAAGGAGGGGCAGCCGCGCGCGTGAGAGAGATAGAATGAGAGAGAAAGCGAGTGAGAGTGAGCGGGAGGGAAAGGGAGAGAGAACGAGGCGAGTCTGGAATTTTGCGCAGCTCTGCGGGTCTCGATGGCCGGGAATATGGGTATTATCGGTGGGATGCTTTTTGAAACTGTGGCTCGTTTCGTCCTCCTTCTCCTCTCACTCCTCCTCTTCCTCTACCTACCCACCACCATCACCATCGCCATCACCTCTTCCTCCTGTGCTCCATCGTGTAGCTTCGCTCTTCTGGAAGGTTGTAATTATTGGCGCGTTTGTGTTAACGCATGCGTCCGACTTATGTGTCGGAGGATTTTTTCCCTTCACCCCCTTCCGATCGAAGCTCAGATGCTTGAAAATCGCGCGTGGAAAAAATCGAAACGTTGTCAGGGATAAAGTATAATTGCAAAATTACGCTCGACAGTTTTACTGAACTTTTGTTCGAACGAGACTTGCACAGACTTACATGGATAATGTAACGATACTGGCTGTTATACTTGCTGCAATACTATATAGTGCCTGTGGCTATCCTTTCTCCCTGCGTTTCTGCAGTAGTCCCCATATTTTGCGAATTGGTACCGAAGAAAAGAGAAGAAACGAACGTCAACCGTTTTACCAGGCACCATATTATACGTATTGCTTTGCGTTTCGTGTTGTACAAAGTGTCTTGTTTCACGCGTAAAGTAGCGCATAGTTTTCCAAGCGACAGATGCTTTAGCCCCTTGCACTGGAATGACGTGCCACGCCGAGAACTTTTTGTCCCAAAATTGCAATATTTTATCAGTTTTAAGTATATTTAAGTAAAACAAAACAGGCAAAACAGATAATAAATTACTTCTTAACAAATAATAATTACTTTTTAATAATTTCTGTCCAGTGATATCGTACCGACGAGTTCAAAAAGAAAGCGACGAATTGTTGTCTATGGTTTGGTCACTCGTTATGGTCCGCAGTCAGTTGGCCAGCGCGAATAGTTAAGGCTTTTAATAGAATTGTTTTCAAAAATGTGATTTTCAGGGAAAAGAGATTCTGTTCGTGATTCTGAACGTTTCTAAATATTACTATTCGTATCAGGGTGAAATATATTCCCAATACTGAGAAAATAATTTCAATATACTAATTTCAAGTATATATTGGAATATAACCCAGGCAAAACAAATGATAAATTTATTATTACTTCTTAATAATTTCTGTCCAGCGATGTCGTACCGACGAGTTCAAAAAGAAAGCGACGAGTTATTGTATATATACGGTTCGGTCACTCGTTATGGTCCGCAATCAGTTTGCCTAGCGCAAGTGGTTAACTTAAAGCGCAGACACTTGCTGTATATCCTTTCCAACTTATACTTTTTTTTTTTGGTTAAAGTCAAATTTGTCAAAGTTCAGTCAAAGTACCTTAGGACAATTCATATTACAGACTAATTCTCAACAACGTTCTGCTCCGCCTTGTATTCGCCAGCCACTCTATCAAGATACTTTCAACCGAGTTGCGAAAGTCTCGAGAAGAATTTGTGAATCGAACGAGCACAGTTCGCAGTAATCGGAAGACTCGCGGCCGTTTCACGCAGCCGCGAAGGTTGATACAAATCGAATCGTTGGTTCGATGGACTCGCCAACGGTTCCGTATAACGCATACGCGCACGCGTAGATATGGATCTGCCGCGGAGCGCACGGCAAACGAGATTTATGCCCGAACGAATCTTTATACCTGATGGCTTTTGGTTAAGCCGCGTGTGTACGCAGTGGCGTACCATACGTTTGGGTGCTCGCGTGAATCGTCGATAATTACAGTGGAACATCGCTCTGAAAGCGTGCTGGAAACAACGCCGACCGAACGGTACTTCGCGGAGACGTTAAAACCGCGAGACACACCGACCAACTATAAATAAGGCGAGTGCGCGCGCGTGCCATCGTGCACGATGTACAGGGTGGAAAGAAACGTTTGTCCGTCATTGGTGAATTCTAAGTAAATGATTCTATGAAAGCTCTGATCCGATGAAAGAACCTGTTGCAAAATTGATCTTGACCCTGAGTTTGAATTTCATTCTCAGAAAGTTTGGGACCAATAATTTATCGTTTTGTACTCTTTCTTCGAAGAGATATAATCGAAGTTATAGAAATCTTCTTTATAACCTCCAAACTTCCATTTGTTTTTTCATTTTTCATTTTGTCGAACGTTGAACGTTAGAGTTGAACGACGGAAATTCAAGGAATCCTTTCGTCACGTAACTTTGACGTTCGAAGTTTGATAAAGTGGTGGAAAAAAAAAATCATATAGCGAGTTTTAAGGATTAGGTTTGGGTGAAAAAGAAAAATTATTTAACGTTTGAATTTCACAGGAAAAGGTATCCACGAATATATAAAATCACCTTCAAAAAAGAAAAATTTATCAAAATAGAGACCTAGAGAGTCTAAATTTGTCGTCAACGTTCGACAAATTTCGACGAATAATTACAAATTGTCCGACTGACCTGGCAGTTGTAACGTCAAGAGATGTTCACCGAGTACATTACTATTGTCGAACGTCAAACGGAAGAACGCGTCCAGGTTAAGAACACACTGACAAGCGAATTTAGCAAAGAGTATCGCGCGGTTCTTTCGGGGTCTCGCTATGATAGCGCTACGCCATGATTTACCATCGTTCCGTTATCCAGTGCACGCTCAACACACACGTTCCTTTCTGTTTGTTTCCGCAGGAGTTGGAGCGACGACGGGAGAGTCCCTAAGAGGTTCCGGCACGATGTCGTCAGCGTACAGGGTGAGTTACTTCTCAGATTCATTCAGCTTTCTTAAACGTGAGTTTCAGGTGCGTCGCATCTTCGAAATACCTAAAAAAAAAAAGAGAAAAGCAATTACGTTCACCGAACGTGGCGCATTTAGCGAATGCTCAGTTTTCAGCTAACCAATTCCAAACATATAAGCGATATCCTGCATATCGTGGGATATCCTTGCACTCTCGAGCGTGTGTGTCGCTTGTCACGTCGCAGAAATGGGATATGTCGGTTATATCGCGGGGTGGTAATTTCAAATAAAACGCGCGGCTCGAGTTTCCACGTAAATAATAAACGAGGGGAGATTAGACCGTAACCGTTATTATATTTTATTAAATCGAAAATAGCAAGCGCCGAAACGACGCACCGTGGCCACGAGGCCACTTATTAACGATAGCGGATTATTTCCGAGCCGGGCTGCCGAGTCGAACAGCGCGGCGAACGTGAAATTTGGCTATCCGCGGCCGGTAACGAGCGCCGCTCGAGACGGTCGGATTAAGTTTATCAGATGTTTCTCGATGGATACTTAGCACGTTAGCCGCGGCCGAGCTCGCGATAACGGTTTCCCATGCTTCGTTTGTTGCGTGTAAATCACCCGTTCCGCGGCCACGGAATAATTTGTACGTTATATGTGCTCGACACTCGGCAACCCTTTCAACGAGTACCGGCTTCGAGCGTCGTTCGTCCACGCGCGTATGTATGTATTATATACTTTGGTATATTACGCGCGCGCGCGCGCAAGCATTTCCCCCTTCTTTGAACCATTGCGCCAGCCTCGTTATCTGTGCGAGAAAGCTCGATTGATGTCGTTTCACGCACCAACGATCGTTTTGGATTTCGGATTGGATCGATGCTCGTTGAGGTACTCGGAGGCGTAGACCAACCCCAGGGATTAACGTCGGGATAGGTGGACGAGCTGGCGATTAACGAAAAGTGGAAAATTCCCTTTCTCCACTTGTGTCTCGGGACTTCTCAGTTTCATCGGTGATTTCGACTCTAAATAACATCAACAGCCTTCCGTGTAACTCTGTACAGTCAGTTCACGACGTGGAATTTTTTTTTTTTTTTTTTTCCGAGACCGATAGCTTGTGTCGAATCAGTAACACGTTTAAGAAACAGTGATAGTAACAGAGTTCACATATACGTATGTACATATTTATATTTGCGCTGCATTCAACGTTCAGCTTTCAACGATACATAACGATTTAAGTTAGAGGTGGCGAACTGGCGGCCCTTGCCCCTACTCTCGTCGCTAACGCTATCCCCTCCACTGCCGTTCAGCTTGTCGCGGCCACGATACTCGCATTCGTTATGTGTACATATACATATATAAATTGTTTCCTTTGCCGTAGCTGCTAATGTTGGAGAAAAAAGATGGGGAAAGTAGTTTGTATGGGATGGAATGAACAGAGTGGGGAGGTGATTTTTATAGTGGAGGAACCAGCAGACTCGGGAAGAAGTTCGAAAGTCTCTGATTTGGATAGTTTTCGACGAAGACTCGGTGGCAGATTTTCATTTCCTTTAACGTTCCTTCGATCTCGGATATCGACTGTAAAATTATACATTCATCCGTCAAAAAAGACCGAGAACAATCGTGAAAATTCTGAACGAACCGTCTTACGTCAAACGAATTTCCACTGGCACGCCGCTGGTTTGGCTCCCTCCGTGTCAATTAGAAGATTTATGCGAAACATTTATACATTCATTCGTAAAGAAGAAAAAAAAAGAGCGAGGCTGGTCTTGAAAATATTGAAAAACTTCTCGATAAACTATCTTGCGTCATACAAATGTTCGCCAACAACAGTGTGTAAATATTCATAAATCTGCGTCAAAGCTATTTGTCGAAAAGATCTTCCCTCCCCTTTTCCTATCACGTATCAGATAAATTGCGTGATAAATTCGTTCGCCTCTTGATGTTACGTTTTCGAGGATATTGAAACTAAGTGTTACGCGTAATACATCGCACAGTAAATGAAAGAACGGCGTGGACAAATTTATCGCTTGTAAATTGCAGATAGAAAGAAAACGAACACTGTGAATATTTCAGACACGGTGCGAGTTTGAAAACAATTAATTCATATAATATATTTAAAATATTGAAAGAATCGTTTATTATTACAGAGAATAGTGGGCTTGTGGACTGATGAACAATTGAAAATTAATTTCACTAAAGTTATTTACTATAGTATTAAACATTGGAGTGTTTATCGTCTCAACACGAGAAAAAAAAAAAAAAAAAAAAACGTTCTTAATAATTACGTATAATTCAAAGAATACGTTGATAAAAAGTCGAGACTTTCCAAGTTGCTTAGTTCACTCGTAAAGAATAATCAACCGTATAACGCACTTTAACTCTTCATCACTGATGGTGGCGAGAACTTGTTACACAACCATAATACAGAATCATACGTATTTGCTGGCCGTCGCGTACGTGGGTGGACCTCGAGGGATACCAATACACGTTCAGCCACTTTGTTAGCCACGACACATCTTTCCTCTTCTCCTCTTCTCTCCTCTCCTCTCCTCTCCTCTCCTCGCAAAGAAATAAATCGTTAAAAGGAAAAAAAAGGAGCGAGGAAGGAGAACAGTGGAATATAACGAAACTGGAATATACTCGATCCGCGCGGTGTTACGTTCCTCAGGCACGTCGAACTCCCGCGAGTCGAATAATTTGTCACCGGATGACGTCAACGGACAGTTCTGTTTCTCAGGCAGCACGAACTTATGTACGTATGTTTACGTACGTGATTGCCGTGTGTACGTTCCGTGTTGCACCTTGCGCATGGAAATGCAGGAAAACGGCTAGCGTGCTCGCCAGGGCTCGTTCGAATGAGTCAACTCGACGCGTTTCTTCAACAACCACCCTCGGGTTCCACGCTGTCGCTGATCCGACCTTTCCTTTCATCTTTCCTCCCCCGTTATTCCACGCCGAGTGTGTGTCACTCTCAGATTCAGGAATTACTCTGATCGATTTATTGCCTCATCGTTGCAACGGTTGAGTTCGAACGATAAATTGATTTTGAGCCAACGATGGATTCGCGAGAAGAATTGATTTATTCTATCGGTGGTAGAGAATTTGGAAACGAAGTTCCTTTCATAATAGTTTTGCAAAGTTTTATTCTTTTAATTCGAAATAAGCCAGAATTATTACTGTGGAATCGAAAGCGTATATACAGGGTGTCTCGAATTTGAACGAGCAAACTGCGAGGACTTGAAAAACGTCACTTCGCGTACTTCACGCGTGTAGGGTGGCGAGAAAAGTTTGTCCGCGGCTATCACAGAATAAATTCTACACCTTCGATTTGAATTTCAACTTTCTTCAGCATTTAACATATTGCGCGGTGAAGCGTTAGGCGTGCTAACAGCGACTTTATAGTTCTGGATTAGGATTTCTACTTAGGATTTGATTTATTACTGTAGTTGTAGCATCGATGTGAATCTAAATAACCAAATAATAAAACTGTCAACTATTAACGAATAATAAAACTGTTAATTATTATACGCGTTCGAAACCATAAAGTCGCTGTTAGAACGTCCGTAGTATTAAACGATTAAGAAATTCTTTTTTGTCATTTTTCTTTTCAAAAGAACTATTAGGTTACGACCTAATGACTCCTTGGAAAAATTTTACTTTCTTGATGAGTATAAGAAAATTTTTTTTTTACCTTGAAATTCAATTTCGTGGCCAGGTGTTTTCCGATAGAATTCACGTATGACACGGACAAGCACGTTTCTTTCCATCCTGTAAAATATTTGCTCGTAACTCTATAGTCGAAGCGTTTAGTGCCAAATTTTGTAGAACATATTTTCCTTCTTCTCGTGCGAGTGAATTAAGCCCTCGAGATTCGGGACACCCCGTAGACGTTCTCTTTGTATCACAGAATCTATTTTCACTATTGACTCGTTTTCGCCGACGAGTACGCGTCAAACGAAGCCTGGTAGAACGCTGACGATCACGTTCGCTCGTGCCTTTCCACGTTCGTCATCCGCCGGTTTCCTTCTTATCGTTTTCATTCGAAAATAAATGGACGGAAGGGCGGAGAGAGAGAGAAAGAGAGAGATGTTAGTTTCCTCTGGTTGACGTTTCGTCCCTTTCCCTTTCGTTGCCACGAGCGAATTTATAGCGATGATAACTCGGCCGCAAGTACGATCTTAAGCGACTCGACCAAGGGACGTAAAGTATTTTACGATATACAGTAAATTTTATCGGTTCGTATCTCTGCTCCATTAATACAAGGCGATCCTCGCGCGATTAGTATATCGTAGAGCTGGCTATCGGTTCATTAGAGCCGTCGATCGGCTTTAAATTTCTCTCTCTCTCTCTTTCTCTCATCCTCTATCTGATCGATTCGATTTATCGGTCAGATTAACTATTTCATCGCCTTCCGGATTATTTAGACAGAAATGAACGAAAGAAAACAGAGAAATCTCGTTCAGCTTATTCTACGAAGGTATTTAAACATTCATCGTCAGGAAATTTCACGCATGAAAGATTCAAGAAATTTTTATACACGAAATATTCGTTAATATTACAACGTTACGATCCATTGAGTATTTGCGTTTATTCATATAATATAAACGCGCGTCACATATCCATTTATACAATCGTGTTACTTGTAACGAACTTGTTTCTGTTTCCCCCGTTTTTCGTAGCTCGTGTTTCAACCCACTTTTATTCCAACCTCGTGATTCACTTCGAATGCAAATCCCAATTGCTTTTTGTCTACGTCGTCTCTCCGCGACCCGTGTCCCTTACACTCTGGCCGCGCTAGAGCAGCGATTTTAAAATTCCCGCCCCGTGCGCGTCACCGTCCACCGCGACGCGACCCGAATCGGTAACTCGTTCGTCTTACTCGGATACGCTTCGTGACGACAACATCCGAAAATCCTCACTTGCCCACGTCCGTTTCCAGCGCTTCGGTTCTCGAGAACGCGAGAACGCACGGAATACGGACGGCGAAGAGCCGTTCCCGAAATTATTCTCTTCAATCGACGAGAGATGGTCGATTTTTGGAACAGTTTACAACATCGTAGCACCGATTGATCAACAATTTGGCTTCATTTCGAAGCGTAAGAACTCTCACGCTCTCGAGTTTGTTTCTTCTTCCGCGAGTGAAGATTGTAGAAATTCGCGAAATTCGTCTCTGGGAGGCTAAAGAAATATTTCTCGTAAAAGATTGAAGATATCTTTTGACCTCTTGCGCTGGCATGACCGCGCATTTTTTGTTCCAATATTGCAATATTTCCGCAGTTTTGAGTATATATTCAAGTAAAACAAAATTGACAAAATAAATAATAAATTTATTACTTCTTAATAATTTCTATCCAGTGATATCGTATCGACGAGTTCAAAAAGAAAGCGACGAATTGTTGTCTATGGTTTGGTCACTCGTTATGGTCCGCAGTCAGTTGCCCAGCGCGAATAGTTAAGGCGTTTAATAGAATTGTTTTCAAAAATGTGATTTTCTAGGAAAAGAGATTCTGTTCGAGATTCTGAACGTTTCTAAGTATTACTATTCGTATTAAGGTGAAATACGTTCCCAATACTGGGAAAATAATTTCAATATACTAATTTCAAGTACATTGGAATATAATCCGGGCAAAACAAATAATAAATTTATTATTACTTCTTAATAATTTCTATCTAGTGATATCGTATCGACGAGTTCAAAAAGAAAGCGACGAATTGTGTACGATTTGGTCACTCGTTATGGTCCGCAGTCAGTTGCCCAGCGCGAGTGGTTGAGGCGTTTAATAGAATTGTTTTCAAAAATGTGATTTTCAGGGAAAAGAGATTCTGTTCGAGATTCTGAACGTTTCTAAATATTACTATTCGTATCAAGGTGAAATATATTCCCAATACTGAGAAAATAATTTCAATATTCTAATTTCAAGTATATTGGAATATGACCCAGGCAAAACAAATAATAAATTTATTACCTCTTAATAATTTCTACCCAGTGATGTTGTAACGACGAGTTCAAAAAGAAAGCGACGAATTGTTGTGTACGGTTTGGTCACTCGTTATGATCCGCAATCAGTTGCCCAGCGCAGGTTAAAAGTCGCTGTACGACTCTTTCTCGCCATTTCATCGAATTTCGAATTCGTTAGGATCAGACGACAAAGTTTAATTTCTTGAATTCTCGACGCTTAATTCTAATCTATTCGACGTTCGATAAAATGGTGGAAAGAAATCGTGCAACAAGTTTTAAGGAAATTTAATCATCGAAATGATGGTGGACCTAGTCGCAAAGAAATTTCTTCAATGTTTCCAAAGATGTTTCAATTCTTACGATTCTCGAAAAAAAAGATACTCTCGCTTTTCCATTCGTTGCGTGATTGAAAATTATCTTTGAAGAAACTAAATTCACCCACTGTCGAAGTAGAAAGTCTATGCTTTGAAACAAGTTCTGGTAGTAGATTTTCTTTTACAAAGCTATAACAGTTTAAACTATCAATTTTTCATCGTTGTTGGTTCAGTTGCACTTCGTTGCACGGTGTTACGCGAAAACATGTGAAACATCTAAAATACGATCGTTTTCCTCTCTAGAGAAAGAGAGATGGATACATATATATATTGTTCTTTTCTTTCAGTGCTTATTCATCGTGTCTTCCCGATGACATAACGTAAGAGATCGAATTTGCATAACGTTAAAAAATACTGTTGCATTTGCATGAATTAGCATGGTTTGCATACTCGTCGGGAATTGAATTAACTGGAGGAATATGTCAAGCGAAAGGACACAGTGAAAGGATTGTGCCTCGAGAGACAGTTCGTCGTGGGTTATTAAAAGAATTTCTTCCCTCGAAACTCACTTGGCGATCTATCGAAAGCAAGAGTCAATACTTGTAACTGTTTCCTCGGTTGTACCACCTCGTTTACGCGCACGTTATTATTTTTCTTTTTTTATTATTCTATTTTATAGCGGCGATTCAAAGTATATTTATACATTTTGTTTGACGCAGATCTCATTCACTCGTGAGTCGATTAATCTAGCAAATTTTTTATCACAACTGACACACAAAAGGGGGCAAACACCGATTGATTTTCGTTAAATCAATTTCAATTATTTAAACGACTCCTCTCGTTCGATCTCTCTTCTAAACGATTTACCGTACCGCGTGAAAATTCTTACTGTTGTCCTACGGTAAGGCGAGTCGGGCCTAGTCGACTAATTTTCTTCGTGCATCGTGTAAAACACGTCGGAGATTTCAGCGTCGCATCGAACGACAATTCAGCGAGCCAATGGAAAACCGGGGGTACTACGAGACGTAGGAATTGGCGACGGTGGTACGCGTACACACGCGACGAAACAACGAAAACGAACACAGGGACAGCCGGCTGTGCCAGCGGAGTTAATCTGAGCGCCTCGGTGTCACCAAAGGGTTAATTGGGAAGGAGCAGCGAGCCGCGAATACTACGCGAGGCCACCTTAAAAGCAAGCAACCACGTTAGACCCGCGGCGAGAGATGGAAGGCTCGTCCGCAAAAGACGAAACAGAGTGAGAAAGAGAGAGAGAGAGAGAGAAAGAGAGAAAGACAGACAAAGAGCAGGGGTGTACAGGCAGTTTCAGAAAGTTGGCTGCAGAATTGTAAAAAATAAGAAAGAGAAAAGGAAAAGAAAATTGAAAAACGGTAACTTGGAGGGAAAAATTTGTCGACAGATTGTCGACCGTCCAAAGATTGTCAACGATCAATTGGATAGATAACATTTTTATTATTCCTTAACCTAATTGCTCATTTTTTTGTACCATCTATATATCAGAGATGTAATATATTTACAAAATATCGAGTAAAAGTGTCATTTCAAATAAAATTAACATAGCATTGGAAATGATCATTCTTGATTACGTTTTTCTATAGGATAGCAATCGTTAACAATCACGGGTGCATCGCGGATTTACTAGAATAAGTGGCACATAGTCAATGATACGTACTTCTAATCTCTATTTTATTCCATTTCGTAATAATTTAGGCGAACTACTCCGAATTACGCGAATTATTCAATTGACTGAACGAATTCCTCTACTCTCGTGAATAATTACTTCCACTCTGCTTACGCCGTCGTTATAGCTTTCATTCTGATTATGAGTGTTTGTTCGTATTATTCTGTTATATCGTACAACATCAAAAATATGTTTATCATAGAGGAAGTCCGAGTTATTGGTTTGATTTAAGGCAGTTTCAAAGTACGACGTCCTTTCGCAGAGACAGGGCCGAGCGAAAATGTTTAATACTTGAGCAGACGATTTTACAATTTTTAGTAGATTTATATTCTAAAATTATGTCTACTGTAATGATAAATGATATATATTTATATAATATACTTACTATGTTGTAGTATATAAGTTAAAATATACTTATTTATACTATAAAAAGTATAAAACATACTTATTAAAAAATATTAAAATATACTATAAAAAGTATAAAATTTATTAAAAAGTATTAAAATATACTTATTTATACTATATATACGATACTATATTCTTGTGCACATTAAGCCGTTCAATTATGGGTGAAACTTTCCCCGTAGACGTCAGACATTCGTCAAACATTTGTATCTACTGCCATAGAGAGAGTAGAGAAGCGTTCGATTCAATCAGGAATCTCCGACGCACAGATCGCGAGAGGCTGACGTTCCTCGTGCTCCCCACGCACTTTCAAAGCATCTTTAATTGTTCCTCGTGAACATCGGTCTAAAACTTACGATTACAACAACAAAACATATGTCCCACAATTGCCTCGAAGATTACAGCAATCACATTACTCGCGTCTAGATCGAAACTATCTAAATTTCGGCACGAATCGTCTGAAACAGCCTGTACAGAGAGAGAGAGAGAGAGAGAGAGAGAGAGAGAGAGAGGCAAAGAAGAGGGACAGAGAGAGAGAGAGAGGCAAAGAAGAGGGACAGAGAGAGAGAGAGAAGCAGCGCGGTACACAGTGAGAGGAGGAATCGTTGCGGGGACGCATGAAACGGCGTTAGCTGCGCACGCCACCGTCTCCGCCGGAAATTATGCCAGCTCCTCCACGTTTCTCCACGTTCTCGGTGTAAACGAAGCGAGGTAACGCCGGCCGGCCGGCCGACCGACCGACCGACCGACCGACCGACCGACCGACCGACCGACCGGCGACCATGCCGCTGTGGAACACGCCCCCAGGAACTGCGTTTCTCGTGGGCGACCGTCTGAAATATCGAGCGCCTTGCTCCACGTACACACACGCGAGAGAAACCGTGGAACACACGAACCGACGACCGGACGACGACGACGACGACGACGACGACGACGACAGGAGAAGCAGGGAGAGAAGACTGGCTGTGGCTCGTGTGTGCTCTCACGTTCGTCGGCGCTTTGCACGAAAGCTCGGGATACGAAAACGTGAACGAAGCAGCTGAAGGGCCGGGTGGGTTTCGAACGGTCCGTCGCCGAAGAAAGGGAGAAATATTAGGAAGGAGGGGGAGGGGGAAAGGGTTCGCTGCCAGAGCTTTCGAGGGATAATTTTCCATCCTTCTTGTTGCGGACCCTCGTTTTCGGTTGAGGAACATCTCGATCCGCGAATAACCGCGTCCCTGATTGCTAACCGGCGCTCGCGCAACGAAATCCCACAGAACCTGGCGTTTTCGGCGTTTCCCGCGAGCACGGGGATATGATACCGACGATGATACACTTGCGCGAACGGTCGAGACTCGAGTCTCTTCCTTGGGAATTTGGCAAAGAGGATTAAAGGAGTGTGTGTGTGTGTGTGTGTGTGTGTATGTGTGTGGTCGTTCATCAGCTTGATAGGTATTGATATCGATCCGTTTTAACGTTTAAACGTCTCTGGAAACTTGTTTGAACCTTCTATGCTTGGAATATCGGGGGGAGAAAATACTGACACGAGTGAGTAACGAGAAATGAGAAACGGAAAAGTAGAGTCTGCCGAAATCTAGAATACTCGGCGTTTTTTGTGAGTATGGGGATGACGATGATATATGTACACTTGTGTGATTGGCCGTGTCTCGCGAGACTCGAGTCTTTCTCTTGGGAATTAGGCATAGAGGATTGTCGACTAATGTATAAAATTTGTAGAGAAATAAAAAATATAATAAAATAATTATATTAAAATTGTAGAGAAATAAAAAATATAATGAATAATTATATTAAAATTGTAGGGAAATAAAAAATATAATAAAATAATTATATTAAAATTGTAGGGAAATAAAAAATATAATAAAATAATTATATTAAAATTGTAGAGAATAATAAAATTTGCAAAGAAATAAAAGTTTATGATACGATGAAGAACACAAGCTTCTATTTGTATGTTTTTACATGTTAAGAGTTGTTCAAGTCTCTAAAAATAGACTGTTATAAATACATAAGATTTCTATGGAAAATTATAAATTATAAATTAGTCATGTTGGGCACTTTGATAACTCTAGTGTCAAGAAGATGGTTCGTTGGTTGTGTAGTCGCTTATCAACTTGATAGGTATTGATATCGATCTATTTTTACGTTGAAATGTCTCCGAGGAACACTTTTATACACCTTATTTATACTTTCGAAGCGTTACGCCAAGTATATCATGGAGGGGAGAAAAATAGTGGTGCGTAAGTAATGCCAAAAAGCATTCGTCCACGTAGCATGTTACGATTAATTGTCCAATAACTCGAAACGATTCCATTTCCTTTTAATCAATTTTACTCGCTCTTTAATCGTCAAACGATCGATAGATTGGTCGGAATTACACGTAATAGGCCAAGAAAAAAAAAGAAACAAAAAAAAAGAAAAAAGCCAGAACGTTAGTTAGCCGCTTGAGCGTTAGCTTGAAAATCGTGGCTGATTGTCGTCGTTATTATCGTATTACCCCGGCTCTCTCGCCTGGAATATCCGAAATATCAGTAAGTTTTTTAAACACCGCGATCACGTACGCGCGCGTTATGTGGTCACGAAGCTATGGTTGCTTGCTCGGATCAGAGAGGAACGGCGGGGGGTGGAGAACGACTTAGGTGAGAGGGTGGCGGCGTTACGGGGGCGGGAGAGAAAATTAGATGCCGGCGGAGAGAAGAGGGAGGGAAAAAAACAACGGCCGGGAAGTTCGGAGGGATAATTTTCCGCCTTGGTAGCCTGGCGGCTGGCTAGGCTACGACGCGATCAGGGAGGAAAACCTCTGGATCCGAGTCGGCTGCATGCATGCAGCTTTTTTTTTTTTTTCTTTTTTTATAGTTTCTCAGCGCGAAAACGGTGCCCCGGAGCGGCTCGCACACACGTTGACGCGTCCATTATAAACGAGCGCGCGGCGCGAATTATGCTCGTTTTGTCGGCAATTTGATCGGCGTACCGAGGAACGAAAAGTCCGGTGACTCGTTGTTAAAGCGCTATTAAACCCTCGAACCCGTGTTTTCCGCGGCACGGACGATCGATAGATTCGATCGTTTGCGTTGCGCTACGAAGCCTCGGAGGAGACTCACATTTTTCAGTTTTTGTTTTATGTCGTTTTATTACACTCGTGACAGAGGCAGGTTGAGAGTAAAATTAGACCAAGTCAAAGTCTCATGGTGTTCGATGGTTCGATCGGCGATCGTTACTGGACGAAAGTTAAGTTTGCAATGATATGTTCGATGATATTGTTGATTAACCGAATGTTAATCGTTCGAAGATAACTTGGGAATTGTTCAACGTACGACGAACCGTTTCTTTTTTTCATTGATAAACGTGCTGTTTCTAACAACGAGTGTAACAACTTCAGAAAGGTGATAGATTGTTTAAAGATTCTAGCTTACAGTTTCACAGAGAATTAAAATTCTCTTAATTTCAATGTTCAGATCGTGCAACACTTCGGCTCGCGATGAAAATCGGCGTTAATTTCGCCGAAAGTTACGCGCACTTAATGCAATAATTGAAAAAAAAAAAAAAAGAGAGACGAGAGGGAAAACGGAAAACCTTTTTTTTTCCCCCGTGATTTTCGGCGCTACAGTTTGGCAGTTCTAGCGTTAAATTTCCGTGCTATCAAACCCGATGGAAACCGATGAAACATCGATTCGAATGCGCGAACGTGTACCGCCGCGATAATTTCGTTCGGGAATCATGCGATTGTTTACATAGCCGTTGCGCGGCGATTCTTTCTCGTTTATTTTCAAACGGGTTGGCGGCCCCATCGATAAGCGAAAATTACAGTAACGCAGCAGCCCGAACGAGTTACGAGTGCTTTTTAATTGCACGCCTGCTCCCGATAAATCGGTTTTTATTTCGTTCGTTTCGCGCGAATACGAAACCTTCTCCTCCCCCCTCCGCTTCGACTCGCCGATTTTTCCTACCCTGATTAGAGAATAGGATCGAGTATCTCGCGAGCAGAGTTTCTAATCGACTCGAAACCCTTTCGTGAGCGTTCAAACTACGTTTGTACGAACTTCGTTTATTTCACTCAAATTTTAGTCGATGTAGCTCCAAAGATTCTTAGCCACTTGCGCTGGGCAACTGGATTGCGGACCATAACGAGTGACCGAACCGTATACAACAATTATTGACACTCGACAGTTTTTTGACTTCTTGACAGATTTTTTACTCTAGGATCGTCTAAACCAACATTAGGAATTAAGCGGAATAATTATCAACTACAATCTAGAGACAACGCTGATTACCACTTGCGCTGGGCAACTGATATTACGGACCGTAACGAGTGACCGAACCGTATACAACAATTCGTCGCTTTCTTTTTGAACTTGTCGGTATGATATCACTGGATAGAGATTATTGAGAAGTAATAGATTTATTATTTGTTTTGCCTATTGTGTCTTTACTTAAGTATACTTAAAGCTGAGAAAATATTACAATTTTGGAACCAAAAATCTCAGCGCTAGAGGTTAACACGTAATTGACTGTCACATGAAACTTTTTATATAATTTATATTAAAATATTTAATATATATTAACATATATTTTATATTAATTTATTTTAAAATATTTAATATATATTAATACATATTTTATATTAATTATATTAATATATATTTAATATGTATATATATTTTGTTAAATTAATTTATATCAATTTCTATAAGATGTTATATTACGATAAAGTGCGACCAAATTTCATTTCAAGTGTATTGTATTTGTAATATATTATTTATGTTACTTAAAGTTTATCATTATTAATGATATTCGTCTCGTTTTAATTGTTCTGGAGTATTAAGTAGAAACGATGATGCGCGGTAGAAATTTTTGACTGGACGATGCACGTTTAAAAAGAGCACCCTTCCCTATTCCAGAAACTTCGTTCTGATCTTCGAGATTCGAATACTACTTGCGAATGTTCCGAATCTTTCGAACATCGAACTGCCTCTGAGCACGTTCGAAAGTAACTTGTTACAAAACCGAGTACATCGCGCGAACGTACTCGGTGAAATTGAAAGATCCGCGAGAGATTTACTGGATCATATTTGGATCCAGACTCGCGGTGTCGCGTTTGAGATCTACACACTTGCGAGATTTGACATACGCGCTCCTTCTCTCGCGATACGAATACACTCGCCCCCGTATTTTCAAACACTCGGCTGAAATTTTGGATTTTCAACTTTTTACCGCGTGGAATTACCAGCTAACTGGCGTGGTAAATTAAACCTCCTCTATCCCAGGACAAGTTTCGCGCGTTTAACCATCCAGCTAGCCTGCAGCTCGCTATTTTCCCATCATTTTTTCTTTCACTTTTCACACCAGCCTACGATCTCCTTTTCTTTTTGGTTAACCGCTTGCCGAGACACGGAATGCACGTTTCTTCGTTTCTTCGTCGCGTCAAAAGTTTCCGCGAGTGAAATTCTGAAAGTCACAAGTGGATGAATTCTCTCGTCTATACCAACAGAGTAAGATCGACGAGCGATAGCGCGTTTTGCTAATTACTAGCCGATTCTCCTGATTGTTCAGTTTGTTCTTTGTAACTGGATCTTTACGTAAAATCACGGTTCTGGGAATGTTAATTAATCCATTAACTTCTTTTGCCACGCACGTCGAGAATTCTTTGTCCCAAAATCGCAACGTTTTCTCAGTTTTAAATGTCATCGAGGCAAAATAAATGACAAGTTTGTTACTTCTTAATAATTTCTATCCAGTGATGTCGACATCGACGAATTCGAAAGAAAAAGAAAGCGACGAATTATTGTACACGGCTCGGTCGCTCGTTACGGTCCGCGCCAACCAGTTGCCAGCGCGAGAAGTTAACACACAACTGTCGTTGCTAACCTAAAATCAAACAGTTGACGCATCTCTGAGGCGTTTGCAAATTGATATTTATATAATCTAAAAAAATTAATTAATACCTAAATGAAATAAATACCTAAAAGAATCTAAAGAAATACTTTTCAACGCTTACACCCTGTATTCAAAGTTACCTACTTCAACGAAACAATCACTGGGAAATTTTCGTTTGAACATTGCAGAGGAAATTCGAGATGTTACAAAAATCACCATAGTTTGAATGTTTAACGTACTTTGCGAATGTTTCCCGTATTCTGCGCGTTCTGTGCAATTTTTTTTACCTGTATATTTCTGACAAGTGCATAAGAATCCGCAGTCTAGGCGTAACTTGTAACTTGCTAATCGTCGTACGAGCGTACCGCGGTCTATTGTAAGATAATTAACTGCGTTCCGGGCGTAACAATTCTAGCATTCAATTCTCCGAAGATATTCTTCCCGGCGAAACAGTTTTTTTGATCGCTTGGTCGTGCGAAGCTCTCCGAGAAAACTCCTTCAGACTCGACTATCTCGGCGAGAGGATATCTCTGGCCAGTTTTAGCACGAATCCATCGCGTCCGGCCACTCCGTGGTTGCCTCTCTGAAGAGAGAGAAGGCGTGCAAAGAGAGAGAGAGAGAGAGAGAGAGAGAGAGAGAGAGAGAGAGAGAGAGAGAGGAGCAGCAATTCGGCGGTGCAGAATGCAAAAGTCGTGAGTCGAGTCACGGCGCGGCGGCTGCGAAGAAAACGCGACGAACGGAAGAAGGGGAGGGCGACGATCGGATGAAAAACGAAAAATCGAAGTGGGGAGAAAAGGAAAGGGAAAAAAAAAGATGGTCTCTTCTCGTTGGTGGTGCGCGGCTGGGTTCCACGGAAGGAAGATCCTTCGAGAGCCGTGCGCGAAACGAAAGAGAGACCCCGAGGGAGATGGGGGAACGACGCGAAGCAACGGCGAGGGAGGGAGCGTGTGCGATCGCGGGAGAAAAGGAACGCAGAGAAGAAGGAGAAGGAGAGGAGACGAAGGACGAGGAGGAGACGATTCTTTTGAGTCTCGGCCAAGTTTCGTGGCCTGTTGGCCGGGCCCCGGTGGAATCCAGTCGCTGGCGATTTCTCGTCTCCGCGCCTTTTAACCGTACTCCGCGTGTCGCGTTCGCGTGTGCACACGCGTGTGAAAGACGAAGAGGGAGAAGATGGACGAGGAGAGCAAGGTGCAGGGAAAGGAGAAACGGTGCGCGCGTTTATTACACGGTGTGTCCCTTGGATCGCGCTGCACAGCCGCTGGCAAGACGTTCCATTAACGTCGCTCCGTACCGTACGCAATTATTATGCTTCCTTGTGCAGCGCGTTTAATCGCGTGCGCCATTGCTTTCCTTAAGCACCGTCAAACGCGTTGTACATGTATTAGACAACGGGACGGATTTGGACTGCACGGGCCTCGGTATCCCGTGGTTGATTGCACGGAATTGTTGATTTTCACGAATTTATTCGTTAGCACGGAAGTGTGAACCAACTATGGCTGATCTTCCGTAATGATGTAATTTTCTTCTGTACTTCAAATTTGTGGAGTTTAAGAGTATTTAAAAGGGTAGTCAGTTGTAACGGTTACTGCAATATTAACCTTGCAATGTTGCGCTGAAACGACGTGCACATTCTCGACGTGTCGAAAATATTTGGCCCAAAATTGCAATATTCTCTCAGTTTTCAAGTATATTGATATATACTTAATATAACCCAGGTAAAACAAATAATAAATTTATTACTTGTTAGTAATTTCTATCCAATAATGTACCGATGAATTAAAAAACGAAGACGAATTAACGGTTCGGTCACTCGTTATGGTCCGCAGTCAGTTGCCCAGCGCGGTGGTTAAGGCGTTATATTTTTAATAAAATTGTTTTCAAAAATGTGATTTTCAGGGAAAAGAGATTCTGTTCGAGATTCTGAACGTTTCTAAATATTACTATTCGTATCAAGGTGAAATATATTCCCAATACTGAGAAAATAATTTCAATATTCTAATTTCAAGTATATTGGAATATGACCCAGGCAAAACAAATAATAAATTTATTACCTCTTAATAATTTCTACCCAGTGATGTTGTAACGACGAGTTCAAAAATAAAGCGACGAATTATTGTGTACGGTTTGGTCACTCGTTATGGTCCGCAGTCAGTTGCTCAGCGCGAGTGGCCAAGGCGTTTAATAGAATTGTTTTCAAAAATGTGATTTTCAGGGAAAAGAGATTCTGTTCGTGATTCTGAACGTTTCTAAATATTACTATTCGTATCAAGGTGAAATATATTTCCCAATACTGAGAAAATAATTTCAATACACTAATTTCAAGTATATTGGAATATAACCCAGGCAAAACAAATAATAATGTTATTACTTGTTAGTAATTTCTATCCAGTAGCATACCGACGAATTAAAAACAGAAGACGTATTACTGTACTACGGTTTGGTCATTCTTTATGGTCCGCAATCAGTTACTAGCGCAAGAGGTCAATCTTACTCAATTCGGCAGACATAAAACAATCGTTCCCCTGACTTTTACCGAGAAATGTATCGTCAGTTGTTTCTCAACACTGGCTTCGTTGCGAAAATTGTCGCTGCAGCACGCGTGTAATTTTATTAAAATGAAAGCACTAAAAGCACAGAAAAGCCGAAATAATATCGCAAGCGCTGTTTTTTCAACTAACCCTTGGTATCATCTGTCGTTCGCTCACGCGATAAAAGGCGCGAGTAAACCTTCGAAACTTGTCTCTGACGAAGTGAAGAAGAAAAGAAAGAAAAGAGAAGAAAATGAATGAAAATCTGGAGTTCAAATCAGATTTGGCCACCGAAAGACGCGCGCGCGCGCGCGCGCGCCACGTACACAGCGGCCATAAATGGAGGCAGGGGTTTACATTTTTAGCGTGGCTTGGCAAGGATCGAGAGCCGGAGGAAGATTCATGCCGGCACGCTGTCGAAAACAACTTTTAATACGGACTTCGATCGGACGAGTGCAATTCGAATTTAAATTGGCGCATTGGAGTAGGTAGCGCGAGCGCGAGCGCGCGCGCGGGGCAAGCGCCGCTGCTCGTTACGAAACTTCGTTACTGCCAAGTATTTTCAACCCCGAAGATCTCGATGGCTCGCTCCGGGGCGAATCCATTAAAGGTAAAAGCTTCTCGTTTACATCTGCCGTTCCTCGCCTTCAGACTTTCTCTTTCTTTCCTCTCCTCTCCTTCGTCGTCGTCGTTGTCGTCTTCGTCGTTTCTTCTCTCTTTCTCTCTCCGTCTCACGCAGGATGTTACGATTCCCTCGAAACGTCAGCTGGTTAGCGCGACGCCTATCATCCGGTCAACCGGTGTCTCCTCTTCGTTTCTCCCTTTTCTCTTTTTTTTTTCTCTTTTTCTTCCTCTTTTCTTCTGCCAGAGATCGCGCGATTTTCCACGAAGTAGCGTGGCAGCGCCGTTTCTGAAGATTCAGTCGCGACACTTGGACTTTCTACGTGCACGGTGGTTCGTAGATCGGTAAGATCAAAGTCACTTGGATGGAAGATGGCTCTGTCTCGAGATGAGATAATCACGTCGGAGCAGTAGTCTCGATTTCAAATAGATCTAGGGGATAGAGAATTACGGTACGCGAATCTGATTAGGGTGAGCTACCTAAATTTCATCCCCTTGAGCATTCTCAGCGTTTATGCAAAGTCGGATGAAACTTTTTTTAATCCGAAAAAATTGGCATTATCACTTGGAAAGCTTTTAATCAATATTTCATAAAGCTTCGAGGTATGAATCAATATTTCATGAAATGTTAGTATGTAGAAAATTTCGTTCCCTTCTGGTGGGGAAAAGAGTGAGGAAACGTCAAATTATTTGCTCTTTTTATGTATCTATAACATATTTTAATGATCAAAAAATATACACATGTATGTGAATAAGATTTGTATTTACTAAAATCACACACAAATTTTCTAATACTTTATTTCTGATGAAATGAACGACGATCTGAAACAACGTGGATTTTCGCTGCTGACAAGTGTCCTGATTTTCTCGTACTATCCTCGGAATTCCACACTTTACGTTTTTCCCATTTGAAACGTAAACGTCCAAATAAATTTGCACTTCCGTAGTATTCACAGTTATGAAGAAAAAGGAACATGTTCTCAAAATTAACACACCTTCTAGTCTAAATAACAAAATATAAGATCCAGTTTCAAGTCGCTAATAACCCATACGCGACTCTAAGTAACGAAAATAATTGTCAGCGTATTGTCCAATGAACGTTTTCGTTTTTCAGGGGAAAAAAAATTGGCCTTTCGTTCGCACACACGACAAACGCAACCTAATAGAAATTCATTTGCGTCCTTCTTTGATCGTCACCTCGTACGTAGACGTAATCGTTCGTGTATCCGAGGAGAAAGATTTGCAACGAGTAGATCTCGTTTCTCTTTAACGTAATAAATATTTTTGCACGTCGCGCAGATCCCAAGTTTCTCCACGAGTCGCGAGGCACGAAGCAGGCCGGATTAGCCGATAAATCTCTCTCGCTGCGAACGATCCACGGAAGTTCTATTTCTTCCGGGGCGACAAATCGCGGCCTCGCTTCGTTTCGCCGAAGCGTGGATCCGCGCGAGAGGATCCAAGTCCGATTACTTCGCTTTCCAGCCGCCGCGTCTCGCAATCGTCGTTAAAGGTTCCTTTAACCATACGTCGAAACGATCGCCGTTAGACGCCGGTTGTTGTTGCATCACCGACGCGATCAACGTTACACGCGATGCCATTGTGCGCTATTATCCCGCACAAGAGCCGAGCCTTTCGACGCGTGAAAACGACTAAAAACGACGTCTGGCTGATCGATTTTCACGAAGAATCGCTGCGATTTCTTTTCATAGCGAGATTTTACTAGGAGGTTTCCTGCGAGTTCTCGGTTCTCGACGATTCCGAAGATTTTACTTTCGTTAGTTGTTTTTAATCTCTTGCGCTGGAATGACGTGTCACGCACGTCGAGAATTTTCTGTCCCAAAATTGCAATATTTCCTCAGTTTTATGTATGTTTAAGTATAACTCAGGCACAACAAATAA